>NW_027332066.1:435806-706443 GCF_048418815.1 Hemitrygon akajei
GTGTGTGTGTGTGTGTGTGTGTGTGTGTGTGTGTGTGTGTGTGTGTGTGTGTGTGTGTGTGTGTGTGTGTGTGTGTGTGTGTGTGTGTGTGTGTGTGTGTGTTTCTTTCCCTTTCCAACTCATATTCCATCTCCGGACTGCTCCGCTTTGTCCTTTCATATCTTCCTCTTTATCTCCGTTCAGCTCCTGAGGTCCCGTGAAAATCCGTTTCCTCTGTTCCCTTTTTCTCTCTGTCCACACGTCCGGTTCCGTTCGGAACAGGTTTTAATCTCATTGCAGACGAGTGAGTTTCACCGTGAGGGAGACATGATCGGGCTGGAACATGGCGTGTGTGCGTTCTTTTCCTTCTTTTTCAACTCCATCTCCATCTCCGACCTGCTCCCCCGTTGTCCCCGCATCTCTCCGGCTTTACCTCTGTTCACATCCCGAGGCCCCGTGACGGTCTGTTTCTTTCCCTCTCCGTCTGTTCTCTGTTTCTCTCTGACCACACCTTTCGTCCGGTCGTATACTACATAAATCGCATTGCTGGAATATATATTTAAGTTGATAATAAATGCAGTTTGAAATTTAATGAACTTCCAGAGGAACAGGAAATAGTTATCCGTTCTTTCTCTCTCGAACTAGCTGAGCTCTACCTGGAAGGTTTATTTATTTTTTCTAAAATGAAAGAATGATACCGAAAATCCGAATTAAAAATTCCTTTAAAAGATGTAGCGCTCGCTGACGGAACATTACTCACTCTGTTGTATTTCTAGCTCCGTCTCACTAGTCTGCCCTGCAACCGATCAGCGTTGTAGAACACCGGTGATTCTCCTCGTCGGGGTTGACGGAAGTTAGAGTCGACACGACAGATATCTTTCCGAGCGCAGAATAGATTTATGCATCTCGCGCCAGTTATTACCAACTCAACGCTTTATCATAAATAATGTTTCCAGTGATACTTAATGATTGTGTCCCATCTCCGGCCACCGTGAACACAAAAGCAGTGTGAATCCCAAGCGACGTCATTTTAGTCTTGTCCAATTTAATTCACAAACAGATTGAGTGGCTTAAAGACTACAACAAAATAGCTTGGCAAGATTAAATGACAGACCATTGCATTCCGGAGTTGGTAATGAATTGAGGTTAATTTTGTCACGTGTCTGCAGCGCAGTTTCCAATGCTGTTGACTGTTGTCCAAGTCTAATCGCAAACTGGAGAACATCTGCAGACGCTGGAAATCAAAGTAATACCCACACAATCCTAAGGAGCTAAGCAAGCCGGGCAGAATCTATGCAAAAGAGTAAACAGTCAATGTCCCGGGCCGACACACTTCATCAGGGAGATCCCATTTAATAGGATCGGACGTTTCTACCATAATTATATGTATAAGGTGATGAGCGGCATTGATCGTGTGGATAACCAGAGGCTTCTTTCCCAGGGACAAACTGGCTAAAACGCGGGGTGTACTATTAAGGTGCTTGGGAATAGGTACCGAGGGAATGTCAGAGTCCAGTTTTCACACAGAGAGTGTTGGATGCGTGGAAAACACTGCCGGCGGCGGTGATGGAAGCGAATACAATAGGGTCTTTAAGAGCCTCTCGGACAGGTACATGGAACTTTGAGAAGTAGAGGTCTATGCACCAGGGAAATCCAAGGCAGTTTCTAGAGTGGGTTTCATGGTGGGCACAACATTGTGGGCCGAAGGGCCTGTAATGGGCTGTAGGTTTCTATGTTCTATGTTTTTTAATTGTAGTGTAGGTGACAGATTTTAGACACCCAGGCATGCCTCTTACAACTGCCGGTAATTGTGCAGAGCACTATGCACTGGGTTGTCTGCGGCCCCGTGTCGTTCGGTTAAACTGCCATCAGTAAACCCTTGGCATGCTCTCTTGCTAATCCCCCTTAAGTATTGCAAAAAAAAGTCACTCATTATCACGAGCTGATTTTGGAACTGGTAAACTAAGAGGATTACCGGGACTGCAGGTTGGTACAAACCCTTCCTGATCGAATAGTGCTTTATGACAGGTTTCATGCTTTACATTGTCTCCAGTGACAAATCATATTGCCGTATAGAGGGTAGAATAGCAACGGTCTTCGTGCGGTGGGGCGGAATGTACAAGACCCTCGTGATGTTTGTGTATCACCCACCGAGAGGGAGGTGCCTGCGAAAGACACGCGTGTACGATATGCTCAGGCAAAGCGGGGGGAGCAAAGATGTCAAACTTTGTTTTAACGATGAAGAAGGAAATATTATGCATCCAGCCTGAGCGGAATGAAGTTGTAGAGTAGCGTTAGTATTAGGCAGAGTTATACACTGTGTGCGGTTTAACTCCTGTAAAGTCTGAAGCACGAGTTCGAGTAGTTGAGAAGTTGCAGTCTTTTCTGACTATAGTGACATGAGGGATTGGATATGGCAATTTAAATCGTTGATTCTGTTGTTCACTCAAAAACCCTTCTGCCACTTTGTCCTTTGGACCATAATAGATGTGTTCAGTTGCATAAAGAGTTTCTGCTCTGTTAGTCACGGAAAGGAGCTTCTGGTAATCGCTCGGCTGAGATGTTTCAGTGTATCGGGCGGTGCGATGGAAATGCATCAGAGGCTGACATGTCAGAATAAACTGTCGTAGATAACACGCGTCGCTGGGCAGTTTAAGAGTGTCCGTACCGTCAGTACAGTAGCGCAGATTTGTCCTGCAAGACTATTCCAGCAGAAAATTCCCATCTATCAGCGAATACATAGACACATAGAAAACCTACAGCACAGTACAGGCCATTACTCCAAGCGGGGTCTGACAAGGGTGATAGATGGATAGATAGATAGATAGATAGATAGATAGATAGATAGATAGATAGATAGATAGATAGATAGATAGATAGATAGATAGATATATACTTTATTCATCCCCATGGGGTAATACAACATTTTTTCCAATGTCCCATACACTTATTGTAGCAAAACTAATTACATACAATACTTAACTCAGTAAAAATATGATATGCATCTAAAGTCACCCTCTCAAACAGCATTAATAAATAGCTTTTAAAAAGTTCTTAAATACATTGAATGGTAACTTAAGCTCAGTCCTAACCCCGACACTGTAACATATCTTACTCCTGGCGGTTGAATTGTAAAGCCGAATGGCATTGGGGAGTATTGATCTCTTCATCCTGTCTGAGGAGCATTGCATCGATAGCAACCTGTCGCTGAAACTGCCTCTCTGCCTCTGGATGGTGCTATGCAGAGGATGTTCAGGGTTTTTCATGACTGACCGTAGCCTACTCAGCGCCCTTCGCTCTGCTACCGATGTTATACTCTCCAGTACTTTGCCCACGACAGAGCCCGCCTTCCTTACCAGCTTATTAAGACGTGAGGCGTCCCTCTTCTTAATGCTTCCTCCCCAACACAATGAAGAGGGCGCTCTCCACAACTGACCTATAGAACATCTTCAGCATCTCACTACAAACATTGAATGACGCCAACCTTCTAAGGAAGTACAGTCGACTCTGTGCCTTCCTGCACAAGGCATCTGTGTTGGTAGTCCAGTCTAGCTTCTCGACTAACTGCACTCCCAGATATTACCTCTCGGCTTTGAAACTCAATCCCAGGGTTGATGAAGACCAATGCACCGTACGCTTTCATAACCACAGAGTCAACCTGCGCAGCTGCTTAGAGGGTCCTATCGACTCGGCCCCAAGGCCCCTCGGATCCTTCACAATGCCAAGAGTCTTATCATTAATGCATTCAGAAACGAGAAATACAGTCGGTTATGTTTCCTCCTGATTTTTGCCTGCACCTGGCAACCTGTCGAAAATAATTATGCTGATGAGATGCCTTACAGAGTCCCCTTTAATCACTTTCCATTGATAACGTTGTCTCCGTCATTATCGTTTCTCATTCTATTCCTCTGGGGACGTTCCTTGCACTGCAGGTCACGTGGGTTCCGCACACCCCTTTCAATAACATGTGAACATATCCAGCCGAGGGGTTATAAATTTCACAAATTTGTCCCACGGCGCGAACTTCGGACGGGGTCCACGGCCGGATTACAGCGGAGGTGCCAATCATAATTTTTTTGGATATTGTGTAACAGGATCGACTTCTGAATTCGCTTTTTATTTCCCCCCCGGTCCCTGTTCTAATACGCAAATTATAGTCATGTCCCATTTTTCAGTCCCCTCGACCGGTGCAGAAGTGACCCTAAAAGTGGGCTCATATTTCCTTCGATATTTCTTTATCTTGCGGGTTGTTCCCCCCCCCCCCCACCCCGCCCCTCTGTTTAGGTTAACTGAACGTTATCAGGCGGGGTCGTGTGTTTGATTCTGTCGTATAGCTTCTGCTAGCATTAAAACTTTGTCCAGTCCTCATTCCGGCCTGTGCTCAGGTTGTCTAGGTGAGGATATAAGCACTGAGACGCCTCCCCTTTCTTTCTGTCCTCATTCCGGCCTGGGCTCAGGCTGTCTAGGTGAGGATATAAGCACTGAGACGCCTCCCCTTTCTTTCTGTCCTCATTCCGACCTGGGCTCAGGCTGTCTAGGTGAGGATATAAGCACTGAGCCGCCTCCCCTTTCTTTCTGTCCTCATTCCGGCCTGGGCTCAGGCTGTCTAAGTGAGGATATAAGCACTGAGATGCCTCCCCTTTCTTTTGTTTGGACATGGTTGTGTCAGTCAGTCTATTTTTATTTATTGCGAGGCTGATTTCGCTTAGCTACCTCCAGCACTTATTCAGGTTCAGTCAAGTTTATGATCATTTAACCACACTCACGCACACCAACACACTCGACCCAGGGTGCATTTAATTGTCTATGACTCAGAAGACTCCCATAGAGCCACCGTCTTTCTGTCCAACCACACAAGCCACTAGTAAAAGGAATCACATTTCTAGTATATCCACTTTTGAACCAGACCTCATCAGCAGGGAGATTGGCGGCACCAGCGGCTCTCCCCGGGATTCCTTTCCTCGTTCAACCTTCTGGTTCTTTTTTTCTCGTTTTCTTCTTTACCATTACAGATAACACTCTCTCCCACTCCCCGCATTTCACTCATCAACATGACTATCATTACTTGCCATCTTCCTTCAATCTATTTACCTGGTTTTCATCTTTATCTGTACAGGAAACTCTCTCCCCCGCATTCCTGATCAACTTTACTACTTCCCATCTGCCTTCAATTAACTTACCTGGTCCTGCAAAGGAAAGACGGTCAGTCGCAGGCAGAAGCGTGAACGAAATTTCGTTACATTCGTCTCTTCAAGTCTTATTTATATCTACTGGCTTTATTTACTAATCGGAGAACACCTGGGGTGTGGCTACGACCCAGATCCGGACTTCCTTAGTTCACACAACACTTCACATAATACTGCGGTCTTTCCTACTTGGTTCCGCCGATCGCATCCTTTCTACCCGGTCATGGGCCAGGATCAGGGAGGCTCAAAGCGGAACACCCAACGGGGAGCGAACTCGAAATTGCCTCTGCGGGTGAGTTTCACCGTGAGGGAGATATGATCGGGCTGGAACATGGCGTGTGTGCGTTCCTTTCCTTCTTTTTCAACTCCATCTCCATCTTCGACCTGCTCCCTCGTTGTCCCCGCATCTCTCCGGCTTTATCTCTGTTCACATCCCGAGGCCCCGTCACAGTCTGTTTCTCTCCCTCTGTTTCCCTCTGTTCTCTGTTTCTCTCTGACCACAAATTTGTCCCATAGCCCGAGCTTCGGACAGGATCCACGGCCGGACTACCGCGATGATACTAATCACATTTATTTGGATATGGTGTAACAGGATTTATTTCTGACTTCAGTTCTTTTTTCTTTCTCCCCGTTTTCTGTTTTAATAAGCAAATTGCAGTCACGTTTTATTCTTTTCAGCCCCTTCCACCAGTGCACAAGCGACAATGAAAATGCACTCATTTTTCCTTGGATAGTTCATTGTCTTGCGGTTTGTCCCCCTTCTGCTCTTTCTCATCCCAGTCTCTCCGTACACACACATCTCGCACTTCCCCGAGGCTCTTTCTCCCCCATCCCGCCGTACATTGAGCCCTGTCTCTCTTCACTGTGTCTCTTTCCCATCTCTCTCCCTTCCTCTCTATACCATTCCAGTCTCTCTACTCCATCTACCGGTCTCTCCCCCGCACTCTCTTAGCCTCCCTGACCTCGCTACCCTTCAGAAATCTCTCATCACCCCGTCCTCTCTGTCCATCCCAGTTCCTTCTCTCCCGATCACATTCTCCCCATTGCTCTCTCGTACCTCACCGGCCTCTCTCCCGTTTCTCTTCTCCATTCTTCCCTCACGTCTCTCTCTCCCAGATTCTTCCTCTATCCTGTCTTTCTGTCCCAAAATCTTCCTCTCGCTTTTACCTAGTCTCTCTCTCTCCCTCCCCCAGCCTCCCTTCCCGGCCACTCTCTCGCTCTCTCCTTGGTCTCTTTCTCCCCCAGTATGGCTCCATGGCATGCCTCTCCCCCAATCTTTGTCTCGAATCCGTCTACTCTGGCCCTCGCCCTCTCCCCTCGCCTTCTCGCCCGTCGCGCTCCCCCCCATCTCCTTCCCTGTCTATTTCGTCCAATGTCATTATCCCTAGTCCAGTCTATCTTTCCACAATCTGTCTCTTACCCTTCAGTCCCTCTCTCAACTCAATACGTTTCACTCTCTCTCTAATCGTCCACTCTCTCCCTTAGTCTCTCTGACCATGTCTCCCTCCGCGTGCCTCCCTCTCCCTCCAGTGTCACTAAATCCCCTAGCGCTCTCTACCCAGTCCTACTCTACGTCTCTCTCTCTCTCTCCTCCTGTCTTTCTCTCTCCGAGTCTCTCTACTGGGACCCTCACTAAACGTCTTTCACTCCAACATCGCTCACCCAGTCTCTCTCTCTCTGTCTGCTGGGATCCTCACTACCCCGTCTTTCACCCTAGTATCGCTCTGCCACACCCTCTTTCTCCTTACCCAGTCACGCTCACATTCCCCAGTTACTCACTTTGCCCCACTTTCGCGTCTCCCAGCCTTACTCTTATCACCCGCACAGCGGTCTTCTTCCTCCCCCTCAGTTTTCCTCTCCATATCCCAGGCTCTCTCCCCGTCTCTTTCCATACCCCAGTCTCTTTCCACCAGTCTCCACTCCCGAGTTTATTTGTACCCTCAGTCTATCTCCTTAGTCTACCCCTCCCCACTATCTGTTTCTCCTGTCTCCCGCCACCACGTCACTTCATCAATCGTTTCTCTTTCACCCTGCCTCTCTCCGCAATCCCGTCTTATTTTCTCGCCGGTTCTCTCTCACTGCTGCTCCCTGTCTATTCGTTTGTTACTTTCCCGTTGCTCTCTCCCACGTTAATCTCACTTTCTGTTTGTCTCTCTCCGCCACGTTTCTCTCCTCTGGCTTTCTCCACTTCTATCGCTCCCTCGCGTCCCCCAGATGAGGTGATTCAATTCAAATTGGAATTTAACAAAGGGAAACTGAAGGCAGATATATCAGTGGAGTAATTTGAATTACAGAGTCTTGAGAGAGGAGCTGGTCAATATTGCTTGGAAAAGAACATTGGCAGGGATGACGGCACAGCAGCAATGGCTGGGTTTTCTGGAAGCATTTGGGAACGCGAATGATATGTACATCAAAAAAGGGAAGAAGTATTCTAAAGGTAATATGACACAACCATGGCTATTATGAAAAGTCAAAGCCAACATAAAACTCAGAAGAAACTTATAGAAGAAAAGTGATAAAGTAATGGTAATCTCGTTGAAAGTAGAAGGCAACTAACGAAGTAATTAAGGTATGATGACTTCGAAATGATGGAATACGACAGTAAGCTAGCCCACAATTTGAAGGGGATACCAGAAGTTTCTTCAGCTATATGAAAAATAAACGAGACGCGATATTGGACATCAGACCGCTTGATAACGATGCTGGAGAAGTAGCAGTAGCAGGACAGGAGAGAGGCGAGCGAATTGAATAAGTGTTTTGCATCTGTCTTCAATGTAGAAGACACTACTAGCGGTGTAGCAGCGGTGTACTCTCTCCCCGCTTTTCCCAGCCCAGTTTCCCTTTCCACAATCTGCCTCTTACGCCTCAGTCCCTCTCTTACCTCAGTGCCTGTTTCACCTCCTGTCTCTTTCATTCTCCAGTCTCTCCCCCAGTCTCTCTCACTCTTTCTATCTCCCCGTGTCTCCCTCTCCCTCCAGTGTCACTAACTCTCCTGTGATCCCTAACCTGTTCTTTTCCCCGTCCCTCCTCCTGTCTTCCTCTCTCCCAGTCTCTCTTACCCTCTCTCCCTCTCTTCAGGAACCCCACTACCCCTCTTTCACCCCAATCTCTCCCTACCACACTCTCTTTCTCCTACCCCAGTCACACTCTCGTTCCCCAGTGTCTTTCCGCCCCAATGTCGCTTCTCCCATCCCTTCTCTGATCACTTGTGCACTGGAGTCTCCCTCTTCTCCCTCTTACCCTTGAGTTCCTCTCTCCATACCTGAGTCTGGCTGATCCCAGACTTTAGTGTCTGACATGTCTTGTGGCAGCTATGGCTGAGATTTCAGGTGAGTTTTCTTTTCAACAGTGTCTTTCTCTTTGCCAATCTCCCATAAAGCTGCGACTGGTGAACCACCCAGTCAACAGTTGTTGTATGGGTACCCTCTGCCATCTCAGCCATTGAAGCTTGTACGTCGTCCAGAGTTGTCAGAAGTCCCTCGCGGTCTTCCTTCAATAGTCCCGTTCTTGCACAGATCACTCAGTTTTTGAGGAATGCCTGCTCAAGGGGTTTAGAATTGTGCCAGGTTCCTTCCACTTCCTGATTATTGAATTAACTCTACTCTAAGGGACATTCAGTGACTTGGAAATTTTCTTATATCCGTCTCTTGGCATGTGCTGTTCAATAACCTTTCCGCGGAGGTGCTTGGAGTGTTCTTTTGGCTTCATGATGTAGTTTTATCATTACAAGTGTATCTTTACTACAATCGATTGAAACACGTTGACTGCACAGAGGCGATCGCCAGTAAACTAATTATTTCAGTTCTGAAACTAACTGGCTGCAGCAGTCATGATACGGTGTGCCGTTTTAACGGGAGCGAATACTCACGCAAACAATTATTTTGTGTTTTATATTTGTAATTAATTTAGATCACGTTGTAGAGATCTGTTTGCACTTTGACATGACGCGACTTTTTCTGTTCATCAGTGTTAAAAAGTCCAAATTAAATCCATTGCGATGTGGTGCTGTACAACAATAAAACATTGAAACTTCCAAGGGGGCGAATACTTTTCATATCTCTGTATGGATAAGTTTAAACTCTTGAGATTGATTATTCAATGATGCAATGGTGGAAAAAAGGAGCTGTTGATCTGGGTAGATACGATGCTGCTGCGAAGCAAAAATGGATTCGTTCTGGTTTGGAAAGCTCTGGAGAGAGCCTGGGTTTATCTCTTTGCAGGATGAGAGGTGACATTATAGAGTTATGCACGATTGTACGAGGCACAGATAGACTCAACCGCGTGTGCCTTTTGTTCCCCTGATGAAATTACTAATACGAGGGGGAAAATATAGCGGGTGTGTGGTTATAGTATTTCCATACAAGGAGAGGTAGGTGGAGAGAAAGCGCTGCCGAAGATGATGATAGAAGCTGATATATTGGGTACGATTAAACAAACGTTGGCACATACATGCTCTCAGTTTTATGTATAATTTCTGTAATTGTGCTTTTCACGGTGAACTGCTGACGATTGCGTTTCTATCGCGGGGTAAGACCACAATCTCTAAAACTGTCACCCGTCATCAGGCGGCCATGTCAGTGACAGGCCGAGCGGTCATTTTCTTCAGCGTTATATTGCTGGAAATTCTGAAGGCTTCTCTGTGCAGAATACACGTCCTTTTACTGCAGGCCGCCACAGGTTATTCTGTTTGCTTCAACGTCGCTTTCACCTCTGATCGATTTGTGACCATTTGGTTTCAGGATCCAAACGTGAAGTATTGCACTGGGAGAGCGGCGACTGTGGTTCTGAACTGTGTGTCTTCGCTAAATAACGTGTTCCGGTTCTTCATGGTCCAAGATATATGTATAACACAGTGTGGCCTTGCATGCAAAGGTGGGAGCTACTGGGTTCACTATTCTGGACAGTAATCGATGCCTTTCTTTACGTTTTTTTAACTGTTATCCCATTTCTCGCTGTTTAACCTGTCTAATGCCTTTACTATCACGAATAACTTAGTGGCCAGTAGAGTCCGCGGCGACATCCGAGATCCCCACAATGATCAGAGTCCAGAGACCCGGAGATGCGGAGCCCCAGGTAATCCCTCATTTTACTGCTGGTCGCCTCGGGAAATTTCATCCTGTCATGGGCCTTGTATGGGGCGATGGCTCTCTGAAACAGGGTGGTTCATGCAGCGGTCGTCCCACATTGTTTGCAGGTACCTTCATTTTCCATGAACTGTGCTACATGCTGCAACATCTGAGCTCTTTACCTCGTCTGTCAGACTGAGCTCAGGGAGAAGCTGGAGGAGGTGCATGATTCTCCCCTGACACTCATGTTGAAAACTATTCGGCACTGAGGGTCCACGTGGCAACCGAGTATCTCTTCTGCTGTCAAGAAGCTGTTGTCCATTGATTAACTGTGTCGCTCCAAATTCTCCCTTGATGGATGGACACAACTCTCTATTTTCAGATCTTCATGTCCCTCGCTCTTCCCCGAGGATCTGTACCAACCTCATCCATTGTCCTCTGCAACTTTGTTCATTTCGTTAAGGAGGCTGAAACACCAGGTAACCTCTCGAATGCATCACATAGAGTAGACTAGAACCACACACATAATCCCAAATGTTAGCGCTAGGAACGAACGAGGGTTGCGCCAAACAAACAAAGTAAGTATAGAACACATTGAATATCGAGCAATGCTGCTGTTTTTTTTTTAAACACTTTATTTAGAATGTTCAGTTTTACAAAGACAAAACATATTGAAGACACACAAAGCAATACCAAGATGATGTAGCTCCAGGTGGAGCACAGAGAAAACAAATCAAAAACAAAAAACAAAAAGGCTGCCAGACAATTTACAAAACTACATAAATTGACTTTCAAAAAAAGTTGACACAATAGTGGTATCACGGAAACAATGTGAAATAAAATGAGTAAAGGAATCCGGTTCGACACCACACCCACTCATGGGACTAGACAGGTCAAGGTCACAATGTATGTGAGGTCATATGACACTGAGCCAAGAAAGGTCCCCTTATTCTCTCAAATATATTCTATGTACTGGGTTTGAGCAGGCTCAGTCTTTCCATTTGTATATTAGACAACATCTCCTTGAGCCTGTGAGCAAAGGTGGGTGGAGTAGTAGACTTCCAGGTCAGAAGAATAAGTTTCTTAGTCACCACCATTCCTAGATGCAGAGCAATCCGCATGTCGTGCGGCAACTCAAGAGTCAGTGCAGAGCATCCAAAGATGGCGAGGTCGTGATTCGGCTGAATGTCTCTACAAGAGGCTTTTGAGAGCCACTCAAAAATTGCAGCGCAAAAGTTGTATAATGTAGGGCAAAACCAGAAAACATGTGCTCGTGAGCCCTCGGCAGAGCGGCACTTGTCGCAATCAGGAGACACAGATGGGAAGATGCGATTCAGTTTTGTTTTTGAATAAAGCAATCTATGCATCACCTTGTGCTGGATTAACCTGCAGCGTTAATAGAACAACCGTGAACCCGGGACATTGCCTCCTCCCAAAGTTCCGCTGATATCTCTGAGTTCAAGTCCCTAGCCCAGGCTTCCCCAATAAAATTTGTAGAAACCAAAGGAGTAAAACAATTCTCAAATTTTGTTATTAACTGTTTGGAGTCTGGAGGGAGCAAGAGGTTTTCGAGAAAGGGATGTGTGGTGGAAATAGGCTCGAAGTGTGCGCACTTTTCCTTAAAGTAGTGTCTAACTTGGAGACAGCGAAAAATTGTGAATTTGGAAGGTTGAACTTGTGCATCTGCACAACCGCAATACACGAAAAATATTTGAGAGAATAAGGGGACCTTTCTTGGCTCAGTGTCATATTACCTCACATACATTGTGACCTTGACCTGTCTAGCCTCATGAGTGGGTGTGGTGCCTAACCGGATTCCCTTATTCCGTGATACCACTATTGCTTCAACTTTTTTTAAAAATATACGTATGTAATCTTGTAAATCAGGGGTGTCAAAGTCATTTTAGGTCACGGGGCGGATTGAGCAAAATGCAGCTTCATGCGGGCCGGATCAGTCGGACGCGTGCGAACGCAGCTTTCGTTGCCTCCGTTTTTTCAGCCTGCTCTCATGTGTCTCAGTCTCTGCTATAACTACAAAGTGTTTCACTTTACAAATTCCGTTTCTTATGAAGAAGCCTGCCGAGCAACACTGCCGAATAAACACTAAAAACCCTGAAAACCTGGTACCTGAATAAACTTAGCATTAGCCATATCATACGCCATAGGCGCTTCGATTACTGGGGCCAACTTTAATAGTAATTAGATATTATCTCGCGGGCCAAAGATAATTCCACCGCGGGCCGGATTTGGCCCGCGGACCTTGAGTTTGACATATATGTTGTAAATTGTCTGTCAGCCTTTTTGTTCTTGTTTTTGATTTGTTTTGTCTGTGCTCCACCCGGAGCTGCATTTCCTTCGTATTGTTTTGTACGTCTTCAATACGTTTTGTCTTTGTAAAACAGAAAATTGTAAATAAAGTATTAAAAAAAAGAAAATTGATGGGCAGCCGAAGAAAAAATGTGTGTGTGTGTGTGTGTGTGTGTGTGTGTGTGTGTGTGTGTGTGTGTGTGTGTGCGTGTGCGTGTGTGTGTGTGTGTGTGTGTGTGTGTGTGTGTGTGTGTGTGTGTGTGTGTTCATGTTGTAATTTATATGTATAAAATTTCTTACTCGTGCTGTGGATTTGGAAGGGTAAAGTGACGGAAAAGCCGCTGTTAATCCACCTGAGGAACAGTTTGATGCTGAAATACTGTGGTGTAGGAATATAATGGGCTGATAAGGCTGTCATTCACTGTCCCGTGGGTTACGAACACAACCATCAACACGTTTGTCTCTGGTGTGAATACCGACATGAGTTAACAAAATACCTTCTGCCGTGTATAGATTCCATTCCAATTTCATGTCATGGTTTAACATAACAATACCCGTGACCTTGGCATTACCTCCGCAATGCCCTTGAAGAAATAAATGCAGCTCCACCAAATAAGGTCACACCATCGCATAAAACCATGTTAGAAACCATTATTAGCTCTCTCTATCTCTCTGTCTGTCTGAATCTCTCTCACACTCTCTCTCTCTCACGCGCACACATTCACACACGCACAGATACTATCCCTCTCACATACACATATACACAAGCACAGAAACATAAACCCAGAACGTTCCCTCTTTCACACACACACAAACCTAAATGCAGACACCCTCCCTCTCTCTCCCCCCACCCCTAACACACAGGCAAATAAACGCCCTTGCATCTATGAAATCCTTTGCCGATCTCCCTGCCCATGACTTTCCCTTCCCACTCCGAACGCGTTGAGTCAGCATGACGATCAGGAGATAAAAGAAACAGAAGCGACATTGAAAGAGCCGCAGGACTATGTTGTAGAAACTAAGGATACTCATTGCAGAATGACACACAAACAGTAAACTGGGAGAGCAGAGAGCAATAGCCCAGGCTGCCAGAGAGCAAAGGATTCATGATTCAGTAGGTCTCAAGCTGAAAATGAAGAGATGGTTGATATGTAGTTCACATAAGATGCAGAATTGATCAGCGGGAGACGCTCATGGAGTGAGTACTGTTTCAGATCCGCTCCATAACCTTTACTTTTTCTAACCTTTGATCACCCTTATTCAACTTATTGTTACCTACACCAAAAGATTTTTGCTACTATCTCGGGTTTATCGTTAAGATTTTATTGTGAATTTTGGAAGATATGCAAACAGAAATGGCTCTTAGATCCAAAGGACGAGAACCGGTGCGAAACCCGAACGGTAATGGAAAGAAGCAAGCTCAACCGCAACGCACTGAGTTAACTTATGAACTGCTTATGGAGGTTTTGGATAGAAAATTTGAGGAACAACATCAGGCTTTTCAACAAGATATAAAGGCTTTTCAAGATTATATGGTAAAGACGGATTCAGTAATTAACCAGCAGCAAGCGCTTATCGCGTCTCTGCAACATGAAGCGCGGAAACGAGATTTGACAATTGAAAAATTGCAACAGGATTTAATTTCGACCATTA
The DNA here is from genome assembly GCF_048418815.1 of Hemitrygon akajei. Classification (NCBI taxonomy): domain Eukaryota; kingdom Metazoa; phylum Chordata; class Chondrichthyes; order Myliobatiformes; family Dasyatidae; genus Hemitrygon; species Hemitrygon akajei. The sequence goes on from NW_027332066.1 coordinate 449,998, forward strand.
AACTGGTGGAGACACTTAAAGCCAAGAGTGTCGATTTCGAGAATCGGTCCAGAAGACAGAACCTACGCATACTTGGCCTCCCAGACGGCATAGAAAAAGGCGATCCTTCGAAATGCTTTGCTCAATTTCTAAAAGATGCGTTTCCGTCGGTTTTTCCAGAAAACCCCCCGGTACTTGACCGAGCACATAGAATTTGGAGTCGTTCACCGACGGCTTCAGATAAGCCCCCGGTGGTAATCGTCCGATTTCATTACGTACACGACAAAGAACAACTCATTCGTGAAGCTCGAAGGGCCGGGATGATTACATTTCATGAGTATTGTTTTCGTTTGGTACAAGATTTTAGCCCAGAAGTTATGAAGAAAAGGCTGCTTTTTAAACCTCTTATGTCTGAATGTTATGAGAAAAATCTAAAACCTGCGCTCTTATACCCGGCGAAGCTCAGGATTTCCCCCCCGAATGCTCCGTGTAAAGTATTCCTGTCTACCTTTGAAGCGAAAAAGTATTTGGAGGAGAATTTCCCTACTGATACAGTTACTACTCTCCATTAAATGAGTGATTCTGATCGTGAAAGATGGTTTTCGATTCCTTAAACCAGGGTTAGTCTCTGGTTATTGGTGTAGGTTTATCCTATACTTCATATTTAAGTTAAAGTGTGTTTTCGTTATATTAATCGCTTTGTCTTATACACTTTAACTACTATACTATATTCTTGTCTATTATTTTTGTTCCCTTGAAGGTATATTTTTAACCTTTCGAAGTGAATTTTTTGTTTAATATCAAGATAATGGTTTTTTGCAAAGTATTGGTTTTGTTTAAGATGGCGTTATTGTTTCTTTTTTTTCGTCTTCTTCCTATAATGCATCGCTTATCATAGTTTAAATACTTCTTGATTTGTTTGGGTTATAACCCGATTTATAAACTTTTAGTGATTATACTCCCTTTTTCTTTACAACTCAGCATATTAAGAAGCATAGTTTTTAGTACTGCGATCATAATTCTTAAAGTTCGGGTGGTTTTTTTTATACATATCCTTTAAACACGGAGTGGTCTGCCGCTGATATGGGGGTAGAGTTAGTCTCATTTTTTCTTTTTTCTAGCCATATTTTGGCTTTTTTTCTTTTTCATGTGGGGGTGGGGGTTGGTCTGTTTTCCTTTTTAATTTTTCTCTTATCAATTTGTTTTAGTTTTTTTACTTGGGCTGTTATGAACTAAAAATATGTCTACGATGTCGTCACTTCCGGGTCCGCTCTTTATTTTTGTTCCTCTTCCGGGTGCATGAGTTTATAACATGGTTAACCCTTTATATGCCAAAGGGATGACTTTAAAAACATGGCTCAAACCATTAACTTTGTGTCTTGGAATACTAATGGATTAAACCATCCGATTAAACGAAAGAAGATTTTCAAAGTATTCCAAAGACTTAATGCTCATATCATTTTTGTACAAGAAACTCATGTGAGGAAGGAGGACAAATATCGCTTTTTTAGGTCTTGGCGGGATCAACAGTATCATTCGAATTCGAATGCCAAAGTTAAGGGAGTTTCAATTTTTATTGACTCCTCTATTACATTTGTTCAACATGATATCCTTTCGGATCCGAATGGTAGATTTTTGTTAATTACGGGTTTACTCGGTAATAAAAAGGTTGCTATGGTTAATTTTTATGCCCCAAATGTGGATTGTCCTGATTTCTTTAAGTCCTTATTTACTTCTTTACCTAATTTAAATGAATATAAGTTAATAATGGGTGGTGACTTTAATTGTTGTCTAATTCCTTTGATGGACAAATCTACACCTATTCAGACTCTACCCAATAAGTCGGCCACTTAATTGATACCACCGCATGCATCGTTGCTTTGGCAATGTCCCCTTTAATGCAGCTGAAGGCCGCGCTGGCCTCGGCAGAGAGGGGAAAAGTGGTAGACCGGACCAGGGGGCGGGCCTTGTCTGCGTAATGGGGGACCCATTGGGCGTAATAGGAAAAAAAAAACCCAGGCACCGCCGGAGGGCCTTGAGAGTGGCGGGAAGAGGGAGTTCTAACAGGGGGCGCATACGGTCGGGGTCAGGGCCAATGACCCCGTTCTCCACGACATACACAAGGATAGCGAGTCGTGTGGTTCTGAACACACACTTGTCCTTGTTATAAGTGAGGTTCAAAGCATCGGCCACTTGGAAAAATCGTTGGAGGTTGGCGTCATGATCCGGCCAGTCCCGACCACAGATGGTGATGTTATCTAGATAGGGAAATGTGGCCTTTATTGAATTTATTGATACCAATAAAGCTACGTAGATCGCAGCGAACGATTCGACCACCTGATAGACTTAACCTGTAAATATACTTGGGGATTTTTTTTTAAACAAAGTGGGGGGTGAATGTGGTGAACTAGATATACCTTTTTGACTGATAATGGAGTTTTTGATATTTGGAGATTTCGTCATCCTAATGACAAAGAGTTTTCTTTTTTCTCACATGTTTATCACTCCTATTCGAGAATTGATTATTTTTTTATTGACTCTTGTTTTATTCCATCGGTAATTGGTTGTAATTATGATATTATAGCTATTTCCGACCATGCTCCATTAAAACTTTCTATTAATTTTACGGATACAGCTTTAAGTGCTAGACAATGGCGATTTGACTCTACCTTATTGCAAGAGCCGGACTTTATTAAATTTATGAAGGAACAGATCGATTTCGTCTTTTCAACTAATTCCACGGAGGATATCTCTTGCGGAATACTTTGGGACACTTTCAAAGCGTATATACGTGGACAGATTATCTCTTATTCTGCTGGTCTGAGAAAACGCATTAAGAAGGAAACTCTTTTATTGGTTGATAAAATTAAAGAGATTGACAAGAAATATTCGACTACTCCTAGCAAGGAGCTTTACAAACAAAGGGTTGAACTTCAAATGGAACATAGTTTATTACTCACATCTCCGATTGAAAATCAATTAATGAAAACCAGATCTGATTTTTATATACATAGTGATAAATCGGGAAAACTGTTAGCCAGTCAGCTGAAGAATGTTTCAGTTAAACGTCAAATCACTATGGTTCGTCAGCAGAACGGGGATTTGACAGTTAACCATGATGAGATAAATAAGTCTTTTCAAGACTTTTATACTTCCCTGTATCAATCTGAATTCCCTCAGGATCATAATACCATGTGTGATTTTCTCGGGAAATTGAATTTTCCAAAACTATCATCTGATGATCTTTCAGTAATAGATACTCCGTTTACGGATGCGGAAATTAAAGGGGTCATTTCCTCAATGAATTCTGGGAAAGCACCAGGTCCAGATGGAAACACAGTAGAATTTTTTAAATGTTTTTCTGCTACTCTATCTCCTTGGCTATGCAAGGTTTTTGAAGAAGCAATTAGATTGGGGAATTTGCCTCAATCTTTTTATAGAGCTTCCATTTCCTTAATACTGAAGAAAGATAAAGACCCTACTGATTGTGCATCTTATAGACCAATATCTTTATTGAATGTGGATTCTAAGATTTTTTCCAAGTTACTGGCTTCCAGGCTGGAGAAGGAACTACCCCAAATTATTTCGGAAGACCAAACTGGTTTTATTAAAAATCGCTATTCCTTTTTCAATGTTAGGAGATTATTGAATATTGTTTATACTCCTTCACACAATACTTCAGAATGTGTTATTTCATTAGATGCGGAGAAAGCATTTGATAGAGTTGAATGGCCTTACTTATTTTATGTGCTGAAGAAGTTTAATTTCAGTCCGAACTTTATTTCTTGGATCAAACTGATATATCAAACTCCAGTAGCCTCGGTGTTTACTAATAATCAAAGATCTCCATTTTTTCGATTATTTTGGGGCACTAGACAAGGTTGTCCTCTTAGTCCATTACTATTTAACATCGCTTTAGAACCTTTGGCAATTGCCATCAGAGAATCACAGGATATTTTGGGTATTAATCGTGGAACAGATATTCATAAGGTATCTTTATACGCAGATGATTTATTATTATTCATCTCTAACCCTGAGAAATCTATTCCAGCAGTCTTATCATTGTTGGCTCAATTTAGTGAGTTTTCTGGGTATAAGTTAAATCTTAATAAGAGTGAATTGTTTCCTTTGAATAGACAGGTCCCAAACTATGGTATTTTACCGTTTAAATTAGTTAAAGACTCTTTTACTTACTTAGGGATTAAAATTACAAAAAACCATAAAGAATTATTTAGGTTTAATTTTCTACCCTTAATTGATCAGATTAAAGGCTTGTTTACTAAGTGGTCACCATTATCTTTGTCTCTGATAGGTAGGATTAATGCTATTAAGATGGTTATTTTACCTAAATTTTTATATATTTTTCAAGCGGTACCAATTTTTATTCCGAAATCCTTTTTTACTAATGTTGATTCAAAAATTTCCGCATATATATGGCAGAATTAAAATCCCAGGTTAGGTAAAATATACTTACAGAAGGCAAGGAAGGATGGTGGGTTGGCATTACCCAATTTCAGATTTTACTATTGGGCAGTTAATATTAGATATTTGATATGTTGGTTGAAAGAATGGGATGGTCCTTTTGGCCCTCATTGGGTGAGTTTGGAAACTAAATCTGTATCTGCTTATGCTCTGGGTTCTATTTTAGGGACATCTCTCCCTTCTGCTCTTTCTAAATTGCCGAATCGAATCGACAACGCGATAGTTAAATATACCTTACGTATATGGTTTCAATTTCGGAAATTTTTCGGGTTGACTCAATTCGTGTTAAATAGTCCTATTGTATCTAATTGTTTTTTCCACCCCTCAATTATAGATCAAGCTTTTTTGGCTTGGAAAACTAAGGGATTATTAAGATTTTCTGACTTATTTTTGGACAACTGTTTTATGTCTTTTGAGCAATTAGCAAATAAATATAATTTGCCTAGATTTCATTTTTTTAGATACTTACAGGTTAGGCATTTTTTAAGTACGGTACTTCCTTCATTCCCAAATTTTGTGTCTTCAGATATTTTGGAGAGTTTGTTTGAATTAAACCCTTTTCAAAAAGGGCTTATATCAAAACTTTATAATATAATTATGAAGATACGTTCAGTGCCCTTTGATAAGACCAAAAATGATTGGGAAAGAGAGCTTAATCTTATTATTTCTATTGAGAATTGGGATAGAATTCTTCAATTAGTTAATACATCATCTATATGTGCCAAACATTCATTAATACAATTTAAGGTTGTGCATAGGGCCCGTATGTCCAAGGATAAATTAGCTCATTTTTATTCTCATATAAACCCTATTTGTGACAGATGTCAATCAGAAATCGCGTCTTTAACTCATATGTTTTGGTCATGTCCGATTTTGGAAAAATATTGGAAAGATATTTTTGATAATATTTCGGCGGTACTGAACATTGATTTACAACCCCATCCTATTACCGCAATTTTTGGTTTACCGATGATGGACTCACTTCACTTATCTCCTTCCGCCTGTTGAATGATTGCTTTTCTCACTTTGATGGCTAGAAGATCTATTTTGCTGAATTGGAAGGAAATTAATCCTGCCACGGTATTTCATTGGCTTTCTCAAACTATGTTATGTCTAAATTTAGAAAAAATTAGAAGTGCTGTATTTGATACTTCTTTTAAATTTGAAAAGATATGGAGACCATTTATTCAATATTTTCATATGATGTAATGGCCCTGTGCCAGGCTTATTGGTTTTTTCAGCTTTAATCGTATGTATGTTGAGAGGATCGGAGTTGACGACATTGATGTTTATGTATGCTTGTGGGATACTATGAACAGCCCTTTTTTTTTCTTCTCTTTTTTTTAGTTTTTTTTTAGTTTTTTCTTCCTCTTTTGTTTTTTTTCTTAGATATTAGATTAGTAGATTAGTTAACTTTCATATATAGATTTATTTTTTTTCTCTTTTTTATATTATATATTATGGAATATCTAGACTTACCTTGTTCATATATACACTATTTGGTTTATGTTTTGGGAAAGCTTACTTATACTGTATTCATTCTTTATGTATTCCTTCATGTGTAATGGGAGTTTATATGTTTGTAATCCATTATTAATATTTTAATTGTATTTTGTTCATAATATTTTTAATACTAATAAAAAGATTAAAAGCGAATTTACCTAACACCACTTCCCTACTAACATGTATTTCCTTCAGTTCCTCCATCTCACTGGACCCTTGGTCCTCTACTATTTCCGGAAGATTATTTATCTCCTTCTTAGTGAAGACAGAACCAAAGTAGTTATTCAATTGGTCTGCCATGTTCTTGTTCCCTATGATCAATTCATCTGTTTCTAACTGTAAGGAACCTACATTTGTCTTAACCAATCTTTTTCTTTTCACATATCTATAAAAACTTTTACAGTCAATTGTTATGTTCCCTGCCAGCTTTCTCTCAATCTTTTTCCCCTTTCCTAATTAAGCCCTTTGTCCTCCTCTGCTGGACTCTGAATGCCTCCCAGTCCTCAGGATTGCCACTTTTTTTTTTGCTAATTTATATGTTTCTTCTTTGGACTTGATACTATCCCTAATTTCCCTTATCAGCCATGGGTGCACTACCTTACCTGGTTTATTCTTTTGCCTAACTGGGATGAGCAATTGTTGTAGTTCATCCATGTGATCTTTAAATGCTTGCCATTGCATATCCACCGTCAACCCTTTAAGTATCATTTGCCAGTCTATCTTAGCTAATTCACGTCTCATACCTTCAAAGTTACCCTTCTTTAAGTTCAGAACCTTTGTTTCTGAATTAACTATGTCACTCCCCATCTTAATGAAGAAGTCCACCATATTATGGTCACTCTTACCCAAGGCATGGAAGATAGGGAGATTAGTGCGGAGAGTACTAGTATGCTCGGGCATTTTGAAATAAAGAAGGAGAGAGTGTTGGGTCTCTTAAAGTGTATTAAGGTGTATAAGTCTCCAGGGCCTGATGGGATATACCCCAAGTTACAGAGAGAGGCAAGTGAAGAAATTGCTGGGGTCTTGATCAATATCCTTGTGTCCTGCCTAGCCACAAGCAAACTCCTGGAGAACTGGCGAGTACCTCATGTTGATCCGTCATTCAAGACATGATCCAGGGAATAATCCTGCTGAGTATTTAAACTGCCGAGATGCAGTCGGCTATAAACCAAGTGCTAATAAATGGGACCAGTGTAGACAGTGAGTGGGTGGCCAGAACAGGTAAGGTCGGCCAAAGGCCTTTTTCCGTGTTTTATGATCCACCACTCCGGACACGCTAAATTAAAGATGGTGGCACCACAAGGCATTGATTTCAAAACTCCACACACCTCTACAATTTGAAATAAACCAGACTGCACCCCTTTGTCACCACTGGGAACATCTGTTTCCGTCAAGGTAACATATAGAATGGACATTTCAGCTGAACAACTGGCAATTGATGAAGTTCCTGTGTCTTCTTCCATTAATGTCCCTTCCTTAGAGAAAAAAAACTAACCCTCTCACTGTGTCAGAATCAGTGATTAAATCCGGCCCCAAACACTGTGCTTTCATTCCTGCACATTATAACTTGAACCATCTCACCGAGGGTCTGATGGAGACACAACCCCTGCCCTCTGCACATGTGATCACATCTCCCCTGCTTCTGACATTTCAAATACCCTCAGAACTGTTTTCTGATTCAGTCTGAAGGTTATGGTACATTCAACTCGTTTTCAGACCTGACAAACCATGTCTTCCCACAGCCAGTTCCACCTCTTTCCTCCACATCCAGGGAAGCTGAATTTCCATAAGACCATAAGACCTGCAGCCAATCAGGCACCGATTTATCCATGCTAGAATCTTTCCTGTAATACCATGGGCTCGTAGCTTGTGAAACAGCCTCGAGTGTGGCACCTTGTCACAGGCCTTTCGAAAATCCAAGTACCCAACATCAACGTATTCACCTCTCTCTATCCTGCTTGCTATTTCCTCAAATAGAAAGAGCCGAATATCCTGCTACTAATTCAATATGCCAACAACAACCTTCGCCAAATAAGAGACCCCGTGAATTTAATGTTTTGAGTTTTTCCATCGCTCATTCACGAAAAACGGTTGATGTATGTGTGAAGTAAATGCGATATCAGGCAAATTCTCCATTGGGAAACGGTCTGAATTTCATATGGTGGCCCTGTGATTCTGCAATTTGTTTCCAGTAAGTGAACGATAAACTGAAGGAGAAGGGCATCGATATCTTGCTCTCGATTTTGACTGGTGGTTATCTCTGGGAGATGGTAATCTCGGCACAGCCACTCCCCACTTGCCCATTACCCTAATGTTATAACTGTGGACAACTGTTAAAGATTGCTTTTAAAAGGGCCAACTTAAAATCAGTGCAAGTCCAGGCTGAGGGGGCACAGTAAAATCCGGAGAAAGGGAATGTCTACTGTTCAAAAAGAACATTATTCCAAATGCATAATATTCCATCAGAGTGAACAGCGCCCTTCCTTCTGCTGTCTCTGTGAAATAAACCCACAGCGATCTTTGCCTTGAGCTGTCGCTGCAGTTCATAATCTGAAAATAAACTGGTCCCAAGGTGAATAATAAACCCAAGCGACGGCACCAACCGAACGGAACCAGGATGCGGGTTATGGTTCCTCTCTGGAGCTGGTAAAATTTCGTGCACTGAAGTATTAATTCTGGTTCGGACCACAAGTTAGAAAGACTCATTGAAGCAAGGTGAGTCTTTGTGTGGTTTAACACAAGCGTTGTGGAACAGGGTGTGGCGTTACATGCTGAATAGACTGAAGTTCTGGTTTATGAGCGTGTTATCAACTGAACATTGGTCAGGGTGTGTTCACTTACTGTTAGGACCATAAAATTCAGATACTCGGAATCCCTGAAACCAGACCCATGTGTTCTACATCAGGTAGGAACATGGACTGTATTCGGCAATGTTATGGTGTTTTAATAAGCACACTTGTAACGGCAATATTTCTAATATTTCTACCACATCAATAAAATGGAGGGTTATGGGGTAGTGTGGGTTTAGTACTTTTTTAAGGATTACATGAGATAGCACAACATGGAGGGATGAAGGGCCTATACTTTGCTGTGGTGGTGGTGTTCTTTCGTTCTATCAATATAATCATTGAAATCGCAAGGCTTTACGGATCTGGGTGCTCGATTATTCTGTATATGTTGTATTTTATAGAGATGACAAGGTACTTCCGGCAGTGATATTTATATTAACAGATGTTGTGGTAATTCTCAATGTCCATAGATAAAAATAGCAAAGTTTACACTCATTGGGCACTTTACTCTGAACCCCATGTACCTAATAATGAGGCCACGGAGTGCATGTCAGGGGGGCTTCCGCTGCGATTGTCCGTCCGATTCAATGCTGACCACTGCGCTGTATTCGCTGGCATTCGATTACGACGGGGAGTTGATTGCATTTGCTGTTATTTAGGAAGTGAGGAGACTTTTTCTACTGGTGGTTAGATCCTTTGAGTTGAGCCCTTGCTGGGGACATTGAATATCACGCGGAGTCTAGACAGGAATGTGGGGGTTTGCTACTGTAGGCGGAGCTGAAACAGATGAAGATAGATGAGGTTATTTTTCTGAGGTGGAACTAGTGTGTCTTTGGAGTTCTCTTCCTCAAAGGGAAAGAGAAGCAGAAATTTCTTTCAATGTGCTTAATTCCGCAGAATAAAGATTATTGACAGGCAAGTGAGTGAAGTGTTGAAGGCGTTCGCAGTGATGTGTCACTGAGATCACGGTCCTGTTGTGATCATAGAGAATGGCGGAACAGGACTGAGGGGGCGAATGACCTGTTACTATTTCAATTGACCAGTAGTACATTCTGACAAATAAGAGACCCGGTGTATTTAACATTTGATGTTTCTCCTTCGATCTCAGACGAGGAACGGTAGATGTATTTGTAAAATAAGTGCCATGCCTGCCACGTTCGCCAGTGGGATATGGTCATAATTTCATATGGTTCGACGTTGCCATGGTAACTTGTTTCCAGTAAGTGAGCAATACACTGAAGGAGAAGGACGTTCTTTCTTGCTGTTGACTTTGACTGGTTGTTATCTCTGGGAGATGGTTATCTCGGGACAGTTGCTCCGCAATCGGCCCATTACTGTGATGGACCAACTGCGGACTTCTGTTAAAAATGGTTCTTTCTAAACAGGGAAACCTTCAAGTCAGCTCCAGGTAGCTGGGACACACTTAGGGAATGTCAGTATTCAAATGGAAACAAAATATAAATTACTTCAAATGCATAATATTTTACAAGAGTTGACAGCGCCCTTCCTTCTGCTGTCTCTGTGCAATAAACCCACAGCGATCTTTGCCCTGAGCTGCAGCTGGAGTTTATAATCTGACAATAAACTGGTCTGAAGGAGAACAATAAATCAAAGCGACGGCACCAACAGAACCGAACCAGGATGTGGGTTGTGCTCCCTTCCTGGAGCAGATCAAATTGTCGAGAGAAAGGTCGCGCACTGAAGTCGTCCTTTTGGCTCGAACCACATGTTAGAAACGAGTTTGTGCGTTTTTCACTACAAGAGTTGTGGAACAGGGTATGGCGCTACATGCTGAATAGAATGAGTCTCAGGTTTATGACCGTGTTATCAACTGAACATTGCTCAGGGTGTGTTCACTTACTGTTAGGGACATAACATTCAGATGACTGGATTCGCTGAAACCAGACTCAGGAATCCAGCACCAGGTAAGAACTGGGACTGTACTGGGCAGTGTTATGGTGTTTCAATAGCCCCACTTGTCAAGGTAATTATTTCTAGTTTTTCTATCGTATCAATACTATCAGTTGCTGTTCCAGGGGAAGCTGAAACAGGTGAAGGTAGATGAGGTTATTTTTATGAGGTGGAACTGTTTTCAAAGGAAATGAGAAGCAGAGGGTTCTTTTTCAATGTGCTTAATTCCGCAAAGCACAGATTCTGGACAGACAAGGGAGTGAAGTGTTGAAGGTGGTCGCAGGGATGTGCCACTGTGATCTCAGTCCAGTTGTGACCATAGAGAATGGCAGAACAGGATGAGTGGGCGAATGTCCTGTTACTAATTCCACACTCTATGTGGTGGAACTTGAGTGTGTTTGGAATTCTCTTCCTCAAAGGAAACGAGAAGCAGGGATTATTTTCAATGAGTTTAATTCCGCAGCGGAGAGATTCTTGACAGACAAGGGAGTGAAGTGTTCCAGACGGTCGCAGGGATGTGTCACTGACATCATTGTCCTGCTGTGATCATAGAGAATGACGGAACAGGACTGAGGGGGTGAATGTTCTGTCACTAATTCAACATACCAGCAGCACACTCAGACAGATAAGAAACACAGTAAATTTAATGTTTTTTTCTTTCCCCCAATCATACTCAGAGGAAAAACGGTTCAAGTATTTGTAAAATAAATGCGATGCTGGTTGATGTATGTGTGAAGTAAATTGGTTGCCAGGCAAATTCGCCAGTGGGAAATGATCATAATTTTAGAAGATTACTGCTGTGATGTGGTAACCTGTTTCCAGACAGTGAGCAAGAAACTGATGGAGAAGGGAGTTCTTATCTTGCTGTCGAATTTCACTATATCTCAGGGGGTGGTTATTTCTGCAGAGTTCCTCCCGGAATGGCTCATTACTGTAATGGGCAACTGCGGATAACCGTTAAAGATGTCTCTTTATAAACAGGGTGACCTTGAAGTCAGCTCCAGGCCGGGGGGTGGGGGGGGGCACAGTAAAATCTGGAGAAAGGGAATGCCTCCTGTTCAAAAGTGAACATTATTCCAAATGAATAATATTCCGTCAGAGTTGAGAGCGCCCTTCCTTCTGCTGTCTCTGTACAATAAACCCACAGCGATCTTTGCCCTGAGTGTCTCTGGGGCTTATAATCTGACAATAAACTGGTCCCAAGCTGAACGAAAAATGACATCAACAGAAGCGGACCAGGATGCAGGTTGTTCTTTCTTTCTGAAACAGATCAAATATTCTAGAGAAACGTATTAATTCTGGCTCGGACCACTTGTTAGAAAGACGTATTCAAAGAACATGAGTCATAGTGTGATTTAACATAAGCGTTATGGAACAAGGTGTGGCGTTACATGCTGAATAGGCTGAAGTTCAGGTTTATGAGCGTTTATCAACTGGACATTGCTTAGGGTGTGCTCACTTACTGTTAGGGCCTATAAAATTCAGATACTCGGATTCGCAGGAGTCTAGCACCAGGTAAGAAGAAAACCAACACGGGGAAATGTTATGGTGTTTTATTACGGTAATATTTCTAGTGTTTCTGCCAGTTCAATATCATGGATTAATGGATTCATGTGTGTTTTTTGTTTAAACCATAGAACCACAGAACACTACAGCCCTCCATGTTGTTCCGACACATATAATCCTTAAAAAAAAGTAATAAACCCACACTACCCCATAACACTCTATTTTTCTTTCACCCATCTGCCTGTACAAGATGCTCTTAAATACCCCTAACGTTTTAGCCTCCGCCACCAACGCTGGCAAGTCATTCCAGGCACTCACAACCCTCTGTGTAAAAAAAAACTTACCCTGATGTCTCCCCTTAGCTTCCCTCCCTTCATTTTGTACATATGACCTCTGGTGTTTGCTATTGGTGCCCTAGGAAACATGTACTGACTATCCACCCTATCTATGCCTCTCATGATCTTGCAGACCTCTATCAAGTTCCCTCTCATTCTTCTACGCTCCAAAGAGAAAAGCCCCAGCTCTGCTAACCTTGCTTCATATGAATTGTTCTCCAAATCAGGCAACATCCTGGTAAATCTCCTCTGCACCCTCTCCATAGCTTCCACATCCTTCCTATAATGAGGTGACCAGAACTGAACACAAAACTCTAAGTGCGGTCTCACCAGAGATTTGTAGAGTTGCACCATGACCTCTCTACTCTTGAACTCAATCCCCCCGTTAATGAAGCCCAGCATCCCATAGGCCTTCTTAACTACCCTATCAACCTGTGCAGCGACCTTGAGGGATGTATGGATTCGAACCGCAAGGTCCCTTTGTTCATCCACACTCTTAAGTAACTGACCATTAATCCTTTACTCAGTCTTCTGGTTTGTCCTTTCAAAATGCATCACCTCACACTTATGCAGATCGAACTGTATCTGCCATTTTTCTGCCCAACTCTGCAGCCTGTCTATATCCTCTTGTAAATCTTCGACAACCTACAGGTCCATCCACAACTCCTCCAATCTTCGTGTCATTAGCAAACTTACTCACCCATCCTTCCACCTTTACATACAGGTCATTTATAAAAATCCCAAATAGCAGGGGTCCCAGCACAGATCCCTGCGGCACTCCACTAGTCACCGACCTCCAGGCAGAATACTTTCCTTCCACAACTAACCTCTGCTTTCTTACTTTAAGCCATTTTTTTATCCAAACAGCCAAGGTTCCACTTATCCCATGCCTCATGACTTTGTGTATGAGTCTCTCGTGAGGGACCTTGTCAAATACCTTGCTAAAGTCCATGTAGACCACATCTACTGCCCTACCCTCATTAGTTTCTTTTGTTACCTCTTCAAAAAACTTAATCAGGCTCGTGAGGCATGATCTTCCCTTCACAAAGCCATATTGATTATCCATGAGTAGACTGTACTTCTCCAAATGCTCGTAGATCCTATCCTTAAGAATCCTTTCCAGCAGTTTTCAGACCCCCGACGGAAGACTCACCGGTCTATAGTTCCCAGGTTTCTCCCTATTACCTTTTTTAAACAAGAGAAATACATTTGCCATTCTCCAGTCCTCAGGCACTTCTCCTGTAGCCAACGAGGATTCAAAGATCATAGCTAATGCTCCAGCAATCTCTCCTCTCAATTCCCACTACAACCTGGGGTGTATCATATCCGGCCCTGGGGATTTATCAATCTTGAATTTCTTCCTTAATCTCCACATTGTCCAGCACACAGGCCTGCTCTATTTCGACCTCACACTGATCAAGATCCTTTTCACTTGTGAATACTGAAGGGAAGTATTCATTTAGGATCTCCACAACCTCCTCCACCTCCAGGCACATGTTACCCTCTTTATCCTTTAGCGGTCCCACCTTCGTTCTCGTCATCCTACTGTTCTTCACATATGCATAGAACGCCTTGGGGTGCTGCTTAATCCTACATGCGAAGGCCTTCTCATGCCCCCTTCTAACTCTCCCAAGAACTTTCTTTAACTCCTTCCTGGCTACCCTATATTTCTCATAAGCCTCTCCTACTTCCTGCTTCTTAAATCTAACATATGCTTCATTTTCCCTCTTGACGAGTTGCCTCACATGTTTCATCAGCCACGGTTCCCTTTTCCTACCATTTTTTCCTTGCCTCAGTGGGACAAACCTATCCTGAACCCAGCTCAAGTGGTCCCTAAAAGTCTCCCACATTCCTTCTGTGCTTTCCCATTTCAACATCTGTTTCCAATTTACTCTTGCTAGTTCCTGCCTCATCCCTTCAAAGTTAGCCCTTCCCCAGTTAAGCACTTTACCATTTCGTCTGATTTTATCCCTTTCCGTAGCTATTCTGAAGCTAAGGGAGTTGTGGTCACTCTCACCAAAATGCTCCCCAACCAAGAGGTCTGCCAGCTGACAATGTTCATTACCCAGAACTAGATCCAGTATAGCCTCTCCTCTCGTCGGCCAGTCCACATACTGTGTCAGGAATCCTTCTTGAACACACCTGACAAATTCAGCCCCATCTATCCCCCTTGCACTCAAGAGGTGCCAGTCAATATGAGGGAAGTTGAAATCACCCTTAACTACTACCTGGTATTTTGTGCGCCATTCTAAAATCTTCCTACTTATCTGCTCTTCGGTGTCCCAAGGGCTATTTGGGGGCCTGTAGACTACTCCCAGCACAATGACTGATCCCTTCCTATTTCTGACTTCCAACCAAAATGACTCAGTGGACACTCCCTCTGCAGCGTCCTCTCTTTCTATAGCCGTGATACTATCCCTGACCAGTAATGCGACTACCCCACCCCACCTTTTCTACCACCCATCCTATTCCTTTTAAAACACATGAACCCCGGGACCTGCATCATCCAATCCTGCCCTTCCTCCAACCAAGTTTCAGTAACGGTCACAACATCGTAGTTCCACGTACTAATCCATGCTCAAGGTTCATCCTCCTTGTTCCTAATACTCCTAACATTGAAATAGACTCATTTCAACCCTTTAACAGGCTATAATTATGTTTCTTCCCCTGCCTGTCCTTTCTCATCAACTCAGAACTCTTAGCATCATGCCCTTGTCCTTCTACCTTAATCCCTGCACTCACATTCTGAATCCCACCCCCCTGCCAAACTAGTTTAAACCCTCCCCAACTGCTCTATCAAATCTGCCCACCAGGATATTAGTCCCCCTGGGATTCAAGTGCAACCTGTCCTTTTTGTGCAGGTCACACCCGCCCCAAAAGAGGTCCCAATGTTCCAGAAATCTGAATCCCTGCTCCCTGCTCCATTCCCTCAGCCACACATTTATCCTCCACCTCATACTATTCTATCCTCACTGTTGTGTGGCACAGGCAGTAATTCCGAGATTACTAACTTTGAGGTCCTGCTTTTCAACTTCCTAACTCCCTGTAGTCTTCTTTCAGGACCTCTTCCCTTTTCCTACCTATGTCATTGGTACCAATATGTACCACGACCTCTGGCTGTTCTCCCACCCTCTGCAGGGTATCTTGGACGTGATCAGGAACATCCCAGACCCTGGCACCTGGGAGGCAAACTACCATCCGAGTTTCTTTCCTGTGTCCAAATAATCGCCTGTCTGACCCCATGACTATAGAGTCCCCTATCACTACTGCCTACCTCTTCCTTTCCTTACCCTTCTGAGCCATAGGGCCAGACTCTGTGCTAGAAGCACAACCACTGCCGCTTCCCCCAGGTAGGCTGTCCCCCCACCCCCCAACAGTACTCAAACAGGAGTATTTATTGTCAAGGGGGACAACCACAGGGGTACTCTCTAGTACCTGACTCTTCCCTTTCCGTCTCCTGACTATGAACCATTTCTCTGTCCCCATAGCCCCAGAGTGACCACCTGTCTGTAACTCCTCTCTATCACTTCCTCACTCTCCTTGACCAGATGAACGTCATCAAGCTGCATCTCCAGTTCCCTAATATAGTCCCTTGGGAGTTGCATCTCGATGTGCTGGGTGCAGATGCGGCCGTCTGTGACGCTGGGGGACTCCTGGACCTCCCACATCTGACACCGACCACAGAGATCCGGCCTCACACACATTCTACTTCCTTTTGAAATCAACAACTGCCTCACCTTGTCCTGTTAATGCCGACGCCCGCTGAGCCAAAGCACTTTCACTCTGCTGCCTACTTTTTAAACTGTTTGTTGAATAATTCCAGTATTTTGTTTATTTATTTTAAATACGTTTTTGGCAGTTTGCTGTTTTGAATGTATGGTGGGTCAACATTGTGTTTAACAAGCGTCATGTAACTCTGATAATAGCCATCGAAATATTCAAAGAAATCTTGACCGGAGTTTAGACATTAATTATGGTCTTAAAGCCCTGCTGGAAAAACTATAGTGCTTCAGGACAAAATGTTGCGAAGTTATGGGTGATTTTGCATTGTTCAGGATGTCAGAGGGTTTCTATATAGACCCATACTGTATATTGCAAGAAGCGTCAATGCCATAAGATGTTAAACTGAAAGGAGACGGTGAGAATCAGGTGTGACTGAGAAATCTGTGTAATTCAGTGACGAGAGGAGTAGATGTCCCATTGGTCAGCAGAAATGTTTCAGCCCACTCTGCTGTAACAGTTATCCATTACTCACCACAGCGCCACCAGTGGTAGGAGGACCAATGCAGTGGGCGCCGTCTGCTCAACCTGGCTTGCCATTCCGTTGACACATCACCCCCGGTCCAGGACACAAAATTGATTCCTAAAAGGGAATTGCCTGCAATATAGCAAGTAGATACCCTGGAAAATCCTGGCTTAGTGTACAATCCATGGAGAGCGTGGAAATGGGCATCGTGAGACTGTGAGTGGATGGGCGCAGGTATATCAGGCCATGTCAAGTGTTCGGTGAATAGGCCCACGATGTTTGGAATAGTGCAACACAGTTAAAAAAAAGAAAAAGTGTTTTCATTTACACTTCAAATAATGTCTGAGCATCCTGTTAATTTTGTTTGTTAGAAAGCAGCAAAATCTGATCAATACTGTCCTCACAATGGATAACGGAGCGAGCAGTGGAGGAGTTCCAGTGACGTCAGCATCGGGAAAGGACACAGGTATGCCAGCGGATTGTTTTCATTTATAAATATTGTCTTGACTCCGTGTCTGCGTTTAATTCAATATCCGCACTTCACAAAATAATTGTGAAGGGACTGGGTAGAGTGAGATGACAGAGAAGGAAGAGACGGAAGTTAAAGTCACCCCCCTCCCCTTCATAAACATTGACTTCTCTAAATTCCATTAATGCCCCTCCTTCCATTCGTAAACATTGACTTCTCTATCTTCCGTTAATGGCTCTTCTCCCCTTCATACCCCGTCCCTTGTTTGTTTGTTTATTTATTTATTATTATTTTCCCCTTTTTTTTACTCTCTCCCACTTTTTTCTCCTTCTGTCCCTCTCACTATAACTCCTTACCTGCTCTCCACTCTCTGGGCTCCCCTCCCCCTTTCTTTCTCCCAAGGCCTCCCGTCCCATGATCCTCTCCCTTCTCCAGCCTGGTATCCCTTTTGCCAATCAACTTTCCAGCTCTTAGCTCCATCCCTCCCCCTCCTGTCTTCTCCTATCATTTCAGATCAGCCCTCCCCGTCCCACGTTCAAATCTCTTACTATCTCTTCTTTCAGTTAGTCCTGACGAAGGGTCTCGCCCCGAAACGTCGACTGTTCTTAGACGTTTCGATAGATGCTGCCTGGCCTGTTGCGTTCACCAGCATTTTTGTGTGTATTGCTTGAATTTCCAGCACCTGCAGATTTCCTCATGTTTACATATATATTTTGGACTGTGTTTGGTGACCTGGCGCACCACCTTTAGGTTCCAGAGAGACAGTTGCTGCCCAATATGGGGTCGGCAATTTCTTTAATTTTCCCCATTTTCCTTCACAGGTACGAGCTCAGCGCTCACCGAGCTCCTGGCAAGCTGGGACGATTTCCAGCTGCTGCAGCTGACGGACTTCTACTGGGACAGGCTGGAGGAGGCAATAGAAGGAGGGGTACACGGAGTGAGCCTAGCGTTAATGGCCAAGAATCAGTTCAGTGTAAAGGAACATCAGGTGAGTGGGAGGGAGAATGGGTTTGAATTTTTGCACATCACAGGACTGATGGGTGCCGGAACTCTGACTCATCAGATATTACATTAGATAAAGGAACAACTGGGAAATAAATACTGTACATACAATCACAAATATGTGAAACTGCACCAGTGATAGAAAGGGGTGAAAAGACCCAGCGGACTGGTGAGTAGCTGCTCAATGTTCAGAGTGAGTTGAGTTGTGTGGGCTTACAGTATTTGAAATATGACAGGAAGTTTCGGTTTGGGAAGAACGTGCAGCGTGATGGCAGGATGTCAGTGAGAACCGGGACATCATCTGTGGGTGCCACAGGAGCTCGAGTGTGTTCTGTTCTGGGTGGAGATGATAGTGTATCAATCCGTAACTGCGAACAGTGTGGATCGGGGAATACTGCCATGTTGTAATGTGTAATCACTGAATGAACCTCCACTGGAAAAGGCAAAGGAAAGGCATTAGGTGTCAGCCGGTAATCCACTGTCATGTTGGACACTGGGGGATTAAGGACATGAATCACATCGTATTTTCTGAAACTTCTCTGCAACTCACTCTGTTAAAGCCCTCCTGTTTTCTTCCTTCATCTGTGCTCATTATTTTCTGATTTCTGTTTTACACCGTCAAATCCGGTGAGGAATTATTTATGGAATTGGAGCCACGTCAATGAAGTGGTCACAGACCAGCCAGGATCTCATTGACTGGTGGACCAGGTTCACGGTGAATGTCCCTCCGTGTGCTCTGCACTCAGAATGTACAGTCCATGTCCAGACAGGATCAGCACCCGTCCGGGTGACTGCTCAGTGTGATCCCGTTACAGAGCACATCATTTACTTCTCATTCTCTGTGTGAATCTGTCAGTCCCCAATATGTTCACTGTTACTCTTCACAGAAAATCTCTGATCTCGCTGATAAGGGAGAGCGGACGGACAGTTCTAAACTCCTCCTGAGCCTGGTGATGAAGAAAGGCTCCCGTGCCCCGAGGGTGATGTGGGAAACCTTTGTGAAAATGCGGATTGGTGTTCCAGAGTTGGACAAAATACTGAAGGAAATACAGGAACATGGTGAGATAATATCAGCGATGAACTCAAATTTGGATTGAATACAGTACACGTTACAATTTGACACAAATGATTTCCTCAATTTGTTTAAATTCAAACAGGTTGTGATTCTTCCCATCGACCAATTCCCGCTCAACTTTTACTAAAGATTCTCAGTGAGCTGAAAGGTAAGTGAACGTGCATTGAACATTGAAAAGTATAACACAGGAATAAGCCATTAGGCAAATAATATTGTGCCGAAACAGCTAAGAAATAAATCAAACACACCCAAACTCTAATCTCTCCTTCCTTCACCATGTCCATCTGCCTCCATCCTCCTAACATCCATGTGCCTGTCCAAATGTCTCTTAGAAGTCTCAAACAATTTGCCTCTACCACCTTACCAGGCAGTGTGTTCCAGGTATCCACGACTCTCTGATTTAAAAAAAAAAATCTACCACTCACATCCCCCTTAATCCAAACCCCACTCACCTTCACTGCACGCCCTCTAGTAACAGATATTTCAAACCCAGGAGACTGACTCTCTCTGCCCACTCTATCTAAGTCTCATAATTTTGGATAGTTGTCAGAGCTCCCTCAATCTCTGATGATCCAGAGAAAACATTCCAAATTTATCCAGGCTCTCATGATAGCACATGCCCTCTAAAGCAGGCAACATCCCGGTAAACCTCTTCTGCACCCTCTCTAAAGCCTCAACATCCCTCCGGTAGTGAGGCGATCGGAACGGTACGCAATGGCCCAGATGAGGCTGAAGCAGAGTTCATCAAGTTGAAAGTTGACCTCTGTTTCCACCAACGGTTGTAATTTGCATCAGGCGGTTCAGTTGTTGAGCCACGAGGATCTGACCAGGTAAATACTGGTACTGTGACAGAGAACACATTGAGACACAGGGAAATGTGTTTACCAGAGGGAGAGTTTTCAAAGGACATTTTGAGGAAAGAGGCAGAGAGCTGGCGAGTTTGAGGAAAGTGGTCACACCGCTCCGGGGCCTGAAACTACAGATCCCCACCGGAGTATGAGTGGAGAAGGGGCGATCTGGAGAATGGAAAAAAATACATATATTTCTTCACACCAAAACGTCAAAATCTTCCCTTGTCAGCCACTGCCCCCTCCTGAACAGACTCATACTTAACCATTTTCTAAACTCCCCCAGTTCCTGCAGATTATCGTTTCTTAGAGCTGGGCGTCCACTGAAGTTCCAGTCACAGAATAGTAATAATAGCATCACTTTAATTAGAAAAGCAGGTAACATCCCAACTGGTCTGTTCAACCACAGAGCAGCAGATGAACCCCACTGTGTTCACATCTGCACTCCCTAGTGCAAACATTGCTACAGTTTAGAGAGGGTGAGATTGGGGGACATATTCCTCAGCTCAGTCCACAGCAGCTGAAATTCCTGTCTGCCGGTGTTGTGTGATGGGCACTGTGGAAGGGTGAGAGATGGGAATTAGGACAGGGAAACCGAGGGTTGTGGGATCATGGCAAGGAAGGTGGAAAGGACTGAAAATATCTATAAATAATATTGCAATTAGTCAAATTGTGACCGTCTGGATGGGAAGCTCACTACATCCATAAGCCCATCACATCTGTGAAAATGGAGCCCAGGGCAGTCCATGGGCTCAAGAGATTGTAAGGCTCCATCATCGCAGACTGAGTTGGATCACTCAACTGCACATTTAACAGAGGAGAGAGCGAAGGAAAGACAAATATCACAAAACTTACTAATATTGCATCAGCCCATGTTTTATCTGATTATTCGAAGCTCTTAACATAAATATAGGGAATCTCGGCCAAAACCTTGGTTTAGGGTCTCTCATTTACAAGAACAAATCCCAAAGATGATAATTTAAACATGGGACCAGAGATAGACAAATCAGGAAGTTTACAAACTACTCATGCCTCTGTCACTTCAGTCAATGTAGTTCCAGTCCACATCCGCTGAATGAAACCCCACACTTTCCCAGCAACATGGATTTGTTAAATTGCTGCAAGCTTGTTCTTCACTATTCCTCATGTTGTTTGCCGAGGGAACAGACACAACAGTGAAATTCCCACACCCATTTCTGAATATGAAGCAGAAACACTCCCCGATAATTGGAGAACATCATTTCTACCACTATCACATTCTCTAAAGTAAATATGTCCACAATCAATGTTTTCCTACGCTCCCTATCAAAACCGAGTACATTGAATGGAGACCCCACACTCACCTGACAGGGTCCTGACACACTGTGACACCCCACACTCACGTGACAGGGTCCTGACACACTGTGAGACCCCACACACACCTGACAGGGTCCTGACACACTGTAAGACCTCACACACCCCTGACAGGGTCCTGACACACTGTGAGACCCCACACACCCCTGACAGGGTCCTGACACACTGTGAGACCCCACACACCCCTGACAGGGTCCTGACACACTGTGAGACCCCACGCACCCCTCACAGGGTCCTGACACACTGTGGGACCCCCCACACACCTGACAGGGTCCTTACACACTGTGAGATGAGAAAATCTGTAGAATCGGGAATTCTAAACATCACACACAAGATGCTTGAGGAACTCAGCGGCCAGACATCAGCTATGGGAAAGAGTAAAATGTTGACGTTTTCAGAAGGGTCTCGGCCCATGACATAGACTGTATACACATTTCCATCGTTGCTGCCTGAACTGTTGAATCCTTACAGCAGCTTGTGTATGTCTCTACTCACGGTTGGATTTATAAAATCCAGTGTATCAAACATTTCTTTACACTCCTAACTCAACGTGACACCACTGGCTGGTATGTGACCGCTTCATTGACGTGGCTCCAAATCCATATATAATTCCTCTTTGGATTTGACGGTATAAAACAGAAATCAGAAAATAACGATCACAGATGAGGAAAGAATACAGGAAGTTTTTTTGTAACAGAGTGAGCAGTCACAGGGAAGTTGCAGAAAAGATGATGTGATTCATCTCCTCAATCCGCCAATTAATTAAATCAATTAATTAAAATCAATTAAAATCCTTGGGGTCGTATCCATTTTCTTCAGAGCACTACTCACTGCCCTGTCTTTCGCTGTGAAATTCCTTCTCTGATCTGTCCTTCCAAATTGTAACACATTAGTGTGTCTATTTCGGATTTTGTTCGGCGACGTGCTGCACAGAAACCCCGTCTTTAGGCTCCAGAGAGAAATTTGCGGTCCATTAGGTGTTCGATAATGTCTTTAGTTTTCCCCATTTTCCTTCACAGATTTGAGAGTGATCACCGAGCTCCTGGCAATCTGTGACGATATCCAGCTGCTGCAGTTGACGGATATCTACCGGGACAGGCTGGAGCAGGCGATGGAAGGAGGGGTGCACGGAGTGAGCCTGGCGTTAACGGCCGAGTATCAGTTCAGCGAAGAGGAACATCGGGTGAGTGGGAGGGAGAATGGGTTTGAATTGTCACACATCACAGGACTGATGGGTGTCGGAACTCTGTTTCATCAGGATGTCAAAGTATAAAAACAAATTACAAAGAAGTATATATAATTCTTAAAAATGTGTATCTCAACCAATGATTGAAAGAGTTGTAAATACCCCTGCTGGCGGCTCAATGTTCAGAGCGAGGGGAGTAGGCAACAGTCCTATGGGGTTGCAATAAAGGAGTTTAAATGAAAATAGGGCAGAAATTTTTATTTCATGAAGACTGTACGGTGTGACGGCAGGATGTCAGTTTGAACTGGGGCATTATCAGTGGATGCCACAGGAGCTCGAGTGTGTTCTGATCTGGGTGGAGATGATTCTGTTACAATCTTTAATTGCAAGGCTTATTGAGAAAGTAAGGAGGCATGGGATCCAAGGGGACGTTGCTTTGTGGATCAAGAACTGGCTTGCCCACAGAAGGCAAAGAGTGGTTGTAGACGGGTCATATTCTGCATGGAGGCCGGTGATCAGTGGTGTGCCTCAGGGATCTGTTCTGGGACACTTACTCTTCCTGATCTTTAGAAATTATCTTGATGAGGAGGTGGAGGGATGGGTTAGAAAGTTTGCTCGTGACACAAAGGTTGGGGGTGTTGTGGATCGTATGGAGGGCTGTCAGAGGTTACAGCGGGACATTGACAGGATGCAAAACTGGGCTAAGTGGCAGATGGAGTTCAACCAAGATAAGTGTGATGAGGTTCAGTCTGGTAGGTCAAATATGGTGCCAGAATATACTATTAATGGTAAGACTCTTGGCAGTGTGGAGGATCAGAGGGATCTTGGGGTCCGAGACCATAGGACACTCAAAGCAGCTGCACAGGTTGATGCTGTAGTTAAGAAGGCGTATGGTGTATTGCCCTTCATCAATAGAGGAATTGAATTTAGGAGCCGAGGGGTAATGTTGCAGCTGTATAGGGCTCTGGTCAGACCTCACTTGGAGTATTGTGCTCAATTCTGGTTGCTTCACAATAGGAAGGACGTGGAAACCATAGAAAGGCTGCAGAGGAGATTTACAAGGATATTGCCTGGATTGGGGAGCATGCCTTATGAGAATAGGTTGAGTGAACTCGGCCTTTTCTCCTTGGAGCAAAGGAGGATGAGATGTGACCTGATAGAGGTGTATAAGATGATGAGAGGCATTGATCGTGTGGATAGTCAGAGGCTTTTTCCCAGGGCTGAAATGGTTGGCACAAAAGGACACAGGTTTAAGGTGCTGGGGAGTACGTATAGAGGAGATGTCAGGAGTGGTTTTTTTACTCAGAGAGCGGTGAGTGCGTGGAATGGGCTGCCAGCAACGGTGGTGGAGGCAGATATGGTAGGGTGTGTTAAGAGACTTTTAGATAGGTACATGGAGCATAGAAAGATAGAGGACTATAGGAAAACCTAGTAATTTCTAAGGTAGGGACATGTAAGGTACAACTTTGTGGGCTGAAGGGCATGTATTGTACTGTATGTTTTCTATGTTTCTATGCAAAACGTGTGAATCGGGGAATACTGCTATGTTGTAATGTGTAATCACTGAATAAACCTCCACTGGAAAAGGCAAAGGAAAGGCATCAGGTGTCAGCCGGTAATCGGCTGTCATGGTGGACACTGGCGGAATGAGGAGATGAATCACATCATCTCTTCTGCAACTTCTCAGAGACTGTTCACGCTGATACAATAACCTTCCTGATTTCTTTCATCTGTGATGGTTATTTTCTGATTTCTGTTTTACACCGTCAAATCCAATGAGGAATTATTTATGGATTTGGAGCCACGTCAACGAAGCGGTCAGAGACCAGCCAGGATCTCATTGACTGGTGGACCAAGTTCACGGTGAATGTCCCTCCGTGTGTTCTGCACTCAGAATGTACAGTCCATGTCCAGACAGGATCAGCACCCGTCCGGGTGACTGCTCAGTGTGATCCCGTTACAGAGCACATCATTTACTTCTCATTCTCTGTGTGAATCTGTCAGTCCCCAATATGTTCACTGTTACTCTTCACAGAAAATCTCTGATCTCGCTGATAAGGGCGAGCGGGCGGACAGTTCTAAACTCCTCCTGAGCCTGGTGATGGAAAAAGGCTCCCGCGCCCGGAGGGTGATGTGGGAAACCTTTGTGAAAATGCGGATTGGTGTCCCAACGTTGGACAAAGTACTGAAGGAAATACAGATATATGGTGAGATTATAAAATTTGGATCGCAACACACCACACTTTAAAATATTACAAAAATGATTTCCTCAATTTGTTTAAATTCAAACAGGTTGTGATCCTTCCCATCAACCAATTCCCGTTCCACTTTTACTAAAGTTCCTGAATGAACTAAAAGGTAAGTAAACGTTCATTGAACATTGAAAAGTACAACACAGGAATACGTACACAACGCACAAAGAACTCAGCAGGTCAGGCAGCATCCGTGAAAAAAGAGTAGCAAACGTTTTGGGCCGACACCCTTCATCAGGAATGGGGGTAAGAGAGGGCCGAAGCCCAGTAATAGAGATAGGGGCGGGGGTAGGGCTTAGAGGCGCCAGGTGGAAAACCAATCAGAGGAAGGATAGAGGGGATAAGCTTGAAAGAACTGTAGAGATAAAGGAGCAGAAAGTTGAAAGGGGAGAGAGGCAGAGAGGGACCTGGGATAGGGGGAGGGGGTGGGAATTACCGTAAATTGGAGAATTCAATGTTCATACCACCAGGCTGGAGGCTACCCAGACGGTAGATGAACACAGGAATAGGCCATTAGGGAAATCATATTTTGCCGAAACAGCTAAAAAATAAATCAAACAAACCTGAAGTTTAATCTCTCCTTTCTTCACCATGTCGACATGCCCCCATCTTCCTTACATGTGACTGTCCAAAAGTCCCTTAAAAGCTTCTAAATATTTGCCTATGCCACCTTACCAGGCAGTGTGTTCCAGGCAGCCACGATTTTACTGATTTAAAAAATAAGCTATCCCTCACATCGCCCTTCATTCTACACCCTCTCACCTTCAATATATTCCCTCTGGTAATAGATATTTTAACTGTGGGAAACCGATTATCCCTGTCCACTCTATCTAAACCTCTCATAATCTTGTCATCCTGTGTCAGAGCTCCCCAGAGCCTCCAATGATCCAGAGCAAACAACCTAATTTTATCCAGCCTCTCATGACAGCACATGCCCCATAAACCTGGCAGCATCCTGGTAAAACTCTTCTGCTCCCTCTCTAAAGCCCCAACATCCCTCCGGTAGTGGGGCGATCGGAACAGTACGTAATGGCCCAGATGAAACTTGTCCTCTGTTTCCACCAACGGTTGTAATTTGCGTCGGGCGGTTCACTTGTTGAGCCACGAGGATCTGACCAGGTAAATACTGGCACTGAGACAGAGAACACAGTGAGACACAGGGAAACGTGTTTGCTAGCGGGAGAGTTTTCAAAGGACATTTTGAGGAAAGAGGCAGAGAGCTGGCGAGTTTGAGGGAAGTGGTCACACCGCTCTGGGGCCTGTAACTACAGATCACCACTGGAGTCTGAGTGGAGAAGGGGGCGATCTGGAGAATGGAAAAGAAAACTTATATTTCTTCACACCAAAACGTCAAAATCTTCCCTTGTCAGCCACTGCCCCCTCCTGAACAGCCTCATACTTAACCATTTTCTAAACTCCCCCAGTTCCTGCAGATTATCGTTTCTTAGAGCTGGGCGTCCACTGAAGTTCCAGTCACAGAATAGTAATAATAGCATCACTTTAATTAGAAAAGCAGGTAACATCCCATCTGTTCTGTTCAACCACAGAGCAGCAGATGAACCCCGCTGTGTTCACATCTGCACTTCCTAGTGCAAACACTGCTACAGTGTTAGAGAGGGTGAGACTGGGGACATATTCCTCAGCTCAGTCCACAGAAGCTGAAATTCTTGTCTGCCGGTGTTGTGTGATGGACACTGTGGAAGGGTGAGAGATGGAATTCGGACAGGGAAACCGAGGGTTGTGGGATCGCGGCAAGGAAGGTGCAAAGGACTGAAAATATCTATAAATAATATTGTAATTAGTTAAACTGTGACCGTCTGGACGGGAAGCTCACTACATCCATAAGCACATCATGGGCCAAAACTCCTGTTTCTGTGCTGGAATGTTTTATGGTTCCATGGTTCTAGGTCTGTGAAAATGGAGCCCGGGGCAGTGCATGGGCTCAAGAGATTGTGAGGCTCCGTCATCGCAGACTGAGTTGGATCACTCAACTGCACATTTAACACAGGAGAGAGTGTAGGAAAGACAAATATCACAAAACTTACTAATATTGCAGCAGCCCGTGATTTATCTGATTATTCGAAGCTCTTACCAGAAATATAGGGAATCTCAGCCAGAACCCTGGTTCAGTCTCTCACACTTACAGGAAAAATTCCCAAAGATGATAATTTAAATTTGGTACCAGAGATAGACCAATCAGGAAGTTTACAAACTACTCACGTCTCTGAGACCTCTGTTAATGCTGTTCCAGTCACATCCGCTCAATGAAATCCCTCAGTGTCCCTGAACACAGGTTTAGCAAATCGCTACAAGCTTGTTTCTCATTGTCCTTCATCCGGTTTATAGAGGGAACACACCCGACAGTGAAATTCCCACATCCATATCTGAATATGAAACAGATACACTCCCTGATTGTTGAAGAACATAAAGTGAATATGTACAGGATCAATTTTTCCAATGCTCCCTATCACAGCCGAACACATTGAATAGAGACCCCACACACACCTGAAAGCGCCCTGACACACACTGTGAGATCCCACAACCCCCTGGCAGGGCGCAGACACACTGTGAGACGACACACCCCCGCCCCCCGACAGGGTGTTGAGACATTGTGAGAGGACAGACACCCCTGACAGGGTCCTGACACATTGTGAGATCCCACACACCCCTGACAGGGTCATGACACACTGTGAGACACCACACACTGTGAGATCCTACACGTCCATGACAGAGTCCTGACACAATGTGAGAACCCACACATACCTGACAGGTTCACGAAACTCTGTGAGAACCCATACATCCCTGACAGGGACCTGACACAATTTGAGACGCCACACACACGTGGCAGGTTCACGGCACACTATAAGACGCCACATTCCCCTTACAGGGTCCTCACACATAGTGTAACCCCATAAAACCCTGGCTGTCCCTGACACACTATGAGACCCCACACACTGCCGACAGGGTCCTGATAGACTGTGAGACACCACCCACATGGGTCAGGGTCCTGACACACTGTGCGACCCTACACTCGAACGGCAGGGTACTGACACAGTGTGAGACCCCACACACTTCTGACAGGGAACTGACACACTGTGAGACCACACACACCCCTGACAGGGTCCTGACACACTGCGCGACCCCACACACCCCTAACAGGTTCCTGAGACAGTATGAGACCACACACACACCTCATAGGGTCCTGACTCACTGTGAGACCCAAGAGAGCCCTGACAGGATCCTGACACACTATGAGACCCCACACACACCCTGACAGGGTCCTGACACAGTGTGAGACCCCACACACCCCTGACAGGGTCCCGGCACACTGTGAGACCTCACACACCCCTGACAGGGTCCTGATACACTGTGAGACCCTACACACCCATGACAGGGTCCGACACACTGCAAGACCCCAGACACGCCTGACAATATCCTGACACACTGTGCCAACCCGCACACTTCTGACAGGTTCCTGACACACTGTGAGACCACACACACCCCTGTCCAGGTGCCGACACACTGTGAGACAACACACAACTCTGACAGTGTCTTGATACACTTTGAGAAACCAGACACCACAGGGTCCTGACACACTGTGAGACCCCACACACCCCTGACAGGGACCTGACACACTGTCAGACACCACACACGCCTGACAGGGTTCTGACACACTTTGAGACGCCACACACCCGTGGCAGGTTTACGATACACTGGAAAACACCACACTCCCCTGCCAGGGTCCTGACACACTGTGAGACCACAGACACACCCGACAAGTTCCTGACACACGGTGAGACCCGACACACGATTGGCAGGGTCATGAGACACTGTGAGACAACACACACACCTGACAGGGTCCTGACAGACTGTGAGACCACAACCCATGGCATGGATCTGACATAATGTGAGACCTCACACACCCCTGACAGGTTCCTGACACTCAGTGAGACTCCAGACAACAATGGCAGGGTCCCGACACACTGTCAGCCCCCAAACACTGTGAGATCCTACACGTCCATGACAGAGTCCTGACACAATGTGAGAACTCACTCACCCCTTTCATGCCACTCACTCAATGTGAGACCCGACACACCCCTGACGGGGTCCTGACGCACAGAGAGACGCCACACAACAATGGCAGGGTCCTGACACACTGTGATACACCACACACCCCTGACAGGGTCCTGACGCACAGAGACGCCACACAACAATGGCAGGGTCCTGACACACTGTGATACACCACACACCCCTGGCAGGGTCCTGACACACAGAGAGACGCAACACAACAATAGCATGGTCCCGACACACTGTCCGCACCCACACAATGTGAGATCATACATGTACATGACAGAGTCCTAACTGAATGTGAGACCCCACAACTCACTGACAGCGTCCTGACACACTGTGAGACCCCACACACCCCTGACAGGGTCCTGACTCACTGTGAGACCCCACAAACACCTGACAGGGTCCCGACCCAATGCGAGATACCAGACACGCCTGACAGTGTCCTGACACAGTGGGCGAACCCGCACACTTCTGACAGGTTCCCAACACACCGTGAGACAACACACAACTCTGACAGGGTCCTGACACACTGTGAGACCCCACACACATCTGACAGGGTCCTGACACACCGTGAGACCACAAACACACCGGACAAGTTCCTGACACACTGTGAAACCCGGCACACGATTGGCAGTGTCATGAGACACTGTTAGACCATACACTCACCGGACAGGTTCCTGACACACTGTGAGACACCACACACCTCTGACAGGGTCCGGGCACACTGTGAGACACCACACATCCCTGACAGGGCCCTGACACACTGTGAGACACCACACGCCTCTGTCAGGGTCCTGACACACTGTGAGACACCACACACCCCTGTCAGGGTCCTGTCACACTGTGAGGCCCCACACAACCCCTGACAGTGTCCTGACACACTGTGAGACCCCACAAAACCCTGGCAGGTTCGCGACCGACTGTGAAATGCCAGACACCACTGACAGGGTCCTAACTCACCGAGAGACTCCACACCCTCCTAGGAGGATCCTGACAAACAGTGAGAGAACCCACACACTGTGAAATCCTACATGTCCATGACAGAGTCCTGACAAAAATGTGTGAACCCACAACTCACTGACATGGTCTGAAACACTGTGATGCCCCACACACTCCTGACAAGGTCCTGAAACACCGTGAGGCACCACACACCCCAGACAGGGTTCCGACACACTGCGAGACCCCAGACACGCCTGACAGTGTCCTGACACACTGTGCGAACCCACGCACTTCTGACAGGTTCCTGACACACTGTGAGACCACACACACCCCTGTCCAGGTGCCGACACAATGTGAAATAACACACAAATCTGACAGTGTCCTGATACACTTTGAGAAACTAGACACCACAGGGTCTGATGCCGTGAGAGACCCCACACGCTCCTGACAGGGTCCTGACACATTGTGAGACCCCACACTTCCCTGACAGCGTCCTGACACACTGTGAGACCCCACATGCATGGGACTTGGTCTGACACACTGTGAGACCCCACACACCCCTGACAGGGTCCCGACGCACTGTGAGACCTCACACACCCTGACATGGTCCTGAAACACTGTGAGACACCACACACCCCTGAGAGCGTCCTGACACACTGAGAGACCCCACACATACCTGACAGGGTCCGGACACACTGTGAAACCCCACACACCCCTGACAGCGTCCTGACACACTGTGAGACTCCACACACCCGTGACAGGGTCCTGACACACTGTGAGACCCCACACACACCTAACAGGGATCTGACTAACTGTGAGAACCAAGACAGCCCTGGCAGGGTCTTGACGCACTGTCAGACACCACACACCACTGACAGGGTCATGACACTCAGAGAGACGCCACGCAACAATGGCAGGGGCACGGCATACTCTCGGCCACCACACAATGTGAGATCCTACATGTCCATGACAGAGTCCTGACTCAATGTGAGACCCCACAACTTACTGACAGCGTCCAGACACACTGTGAGACCCCTCACACACATGACAGGGCCCTGTCACACTGTGAGAACACACGCACCCCTGACAGGGTCCTGGCAAACAGTGAGACAACCCACACACTGTGAAATCCTACATGTCCATGACAGAATACTGACAACAATGTGTGAAGCCACAACTCACTGACAGGGGCTGAAACACTGTGATACCCCACACACTCCTGACAGGGTCCTGACACACTGTGAGACCCCACACACCCGGACAGGGTCCTGAAACACTGTGAGACCCCACACACCCGGACAGGGTCGTGAAACACTGTGAGACCCCACACACCCCTGACAGGGTCCTGACACACTGTGAGACCCCACACACCATGACAGGGTCCTGACACACTGTGAGACCCCACACACCCCTGACAGATCTGGACACAGTGTGAGACCCCACACACCCCTGACAGGGTCCTGACACATTCTGAGAACCAACACGCCCCTGACAGGGACCTGACACACTGTGAGACAACACACAACTCTGACAGGGTTCTGATACACTGAGAGACCCGAGATACCACAGGGTCTGATGCCGTGTGAGACCCCACACGTTCCTGACAGCGTCCTGACACACTGTGAGACCCCACACACTCCTGACAGGGTCCTGACACTCTGTGAGAACCCACACACCCCTGACAGCGTCCTGACACAATGTGAGACCCCACACACCCCTGACAGAGACATGACACACGGTGAGACCCACACACCCCAGACAGCGTCCTGACTCACTGTGAGACCCCACAAACTCATGACAGGGTCCCGACACACTGCGAGACCCCAGACACGCCTGTCCAGGAGCCGACACACTGTGAGACGACACACAACTCTGACAGGGTTCTGATACACTGTGAGACCCCAGACACCACAGGGATTGATGCCGTGTGAGACCCCACCAGTTCCTGACAGGGTCCTGACACACTGTGAGACCCCACACACCCCTGACAGCGTCCTGACACACTGTGAGACCCCACACACCCCTGACAGGGTCCCGACGCACTGTGAGACCTCACACACCCTGACATGGTCCTGAAACACTGTGAGACACCACACACCCCTGACAGCGTCCTGACACACTGTGAGACCCCACACACACCTGACAGGGACCGGACACACTGTGAAACCCCACACACCCCTGACAGCGTCCTGACACGCTGTGAGACTCCACACACCCGTGACAGGGTCCTGACGCACTGTGAGACCCCACAAACTCATGACAGGGTCCCGACACACTGTGAGACCCCACACACCCCAGTCAGCGTCCTGACTCACTGTGAGACCCCACAAACTCATGACAGGGTCCCGACACACTGCGAGACCCCAGACACGCCTGTCCAGGAGCGGACACACTGTGAGACAACACACAACTCTGACAGGGTTCTGATACACTGTGAGACCCGAGACACCAGAGGGTCTGATGCCGTGTGAGACCCAACACGTTCCTGACAGGGTCCTGACACTCTGTGAGACCCCACACACCCCTGACAGCGTCCTGATAC
The DNA here is from genome assembly GCF_048418815.1 of Hemitrygon akajei. Taxonomy (NCBI): domain Eukaryota; kingdom Metazoa; phylum Chordata; class Chondrichthyes; order Myliobatiformes; family Dasyatidae; genus Hemitrygon; species Hemitrygon akajei. The sequence continues at coordinate 482,486 of NW_027332066.1, forward strand.
TCTGTGAGACCCCAAACACCCCTGACAGAGACATGACACACTGTGAGCCCCCACCCACACCAGACAGCGTCCTGACTCACTGTGTGACCCCACAAACTCATGACAGGGTCCCGACACACTGCGAGACCCCAGACACGCCTGTCCAGGAGCCGACACATTGTGAGACAACACACAACTCTGACAGGGTTCTGATACACTGTGAGACCACAGACACCCCAGGGATTGATGCCGTGTGAGACCCCACCAGTTCCTGACAGGGTCCTGACACACTGTGAGACCCCACACACCCCTGACAGCGTCCTGACACACTGTGAGACCCCACACACCCTGACAGGGTCCTGACACACTGTAAGACTCCACACACCCCTGACAGGGTCCTGACACAATGTGGGACACCACACACACCTGACAGGGTCCTGACACACGGTGAGACAACCCACACACTGTGAAATCCTACATGTCCATGACAGAGTCCTGACAAAAATGTGTAAACCCACAACTCACTGACACGGTCCTGACACACGGTGAGATCAACACTCACCGAACAGGGATCTGACTAACTGTGAGACCCAAGAAAGCCCTGGCAGGGTCTTGACGCACTGTGAGACACCACACACCACTGACAGGGTCATGACACTCAGAGAGACGCCACGCAACAATGGCAGGGGCACGGCACACTCTCGGCCACCACACAATGTGAGATCCTACATGTCCATGACAGAGTCCTGACTCAATGTGAGACCCCACAACTTACTGACCGTCCAGACACACTGTGAGACCCCTCACACACATGACAGGGACCTGACACACTGTGAGACCACACGCACCCCTGACAGGGTCCTGGCAAACAGTGAGACAACCCACACACTGTGAAATCCTACATGTCCATGACAGAGTACTGACAAAAATGTGTGAACCCACAACTCACGGACAGGGACTGAAACACTGTGATACCCCACACGCTACTGACAAGGTCTTTAAACACGGTGAGAAACCACACCCCCTGACAGGGTCGTGACACACTGTGAAACGCCACACACACCTGGCAGGTTCCTGACCACACTGTGAGACCCCACAAACCCCAGACAGGGTCCTGACACACTGTGAGACCCCACACACCCTGACAGGGTCCTGACACACTCTGAGACCCAACACACCCATGACAGGGACCTGACACACTATGAGACGCCACACACCCATGACAGGGACCTGACACACTATGAGACGCCACACACCCCTGACAGCGGTCTGACACACTGTGAGACCCCACATACCGCAGTCAGGGTTCTGAAACAGTGTGAGACCCCACGCACAACTGACAGGGTCCTGACACATTGAGAAAACCCAGACAGCCCTGACAGCGTCCTGACTCAACGTGAGACCACACACAACCCTGAGAGTCTCCTGACACACTGTGAGACGCCACACACCACTGACTGGGAGCTGACACACTGTGAGACCCCACACACCCCTGACAGGGTCCCGACGCACTGTGAGACCTCACGCACCCTGACAGGGTCCTGAAACTCTGTGAGACACCACACACCCCAGACAGCGTCCTGACTCACTGTGAGACCCCACAAACTCATGACAGGGTCCCGACACACTGCGAGACCCCAGACACGCCTGTCCAGGAGCCGACAAACTGTGAGACAACACACAACTCTGACAGGGTTCTGATACACAGTGAGACCCGAGACACCACAGGGTCTGATGCCGTATGTGACCCCACACGTTCCTGACAGGGTCCTGACACTCTGTCTGACCCCACACACCCCTGACAGCGTCCTGACACACTGTGAGACCCCACACACCCCTGACAGGGTCCTGACACTCTGTCAGACCCCGCACACCCCTAATAGGGTCCTGACACTCTGTGAGACCCCACACACCCCTGACAGGGTCCTGACACACTGTGAGACACCACACACCCTGACAGGGTCCTGACACACTGTGAGACACCACACACCCTGACAGGGTCCTGACACACTGTGAGACCCCACACACCCTGACAGAGCCCTGAAACACTGTGAGACCCCACACACCCCTGCCAGGATCCTGACACACTGTGAGACCCCACACTCCCTGACAGGGACCTGACACACTGTGAGACCCCACACACCCTGACAGGGTCCTGACACACTGTCAGACCCACACACCCCTGACAGGGTCCGGACACAGTGTGAGACACCACACACCCCTGACAGGGTCCTGACTCACTCTGAGACCCAACACAACCCTGACAGGGACATGACACACTGTGAGACAACACACAACTCTGACAGCGTTCTGATACACTGTGAGACCCAACACACCCCTGACAGGGTCCAGACACACTGCGAGACCCCACACATCCTGACAGGGCCCTGACACACTGTGAGACCCCACACACCCCTGACAGCGTCCTGACACACTGTGAGACCCCACACACCCCTGACAGCGTCCTGACACACTGTGTGGCCCCGCACACCCCTGATAGGGTCCTGACACACTGTGCGACCCCACACACCCCTGACAGGGTCCTGACACACTGTGAGACACCACACACCCTGACAGCGTCCTGACACACTGTGAGAACCTACACACCCCTGATAGGGTCCTGACACACTGTGCGACCCCACACACCCCTGACAGGGTCCTGACACACTGTGAGACACCACACACCCTGACAGGGTCCTGACACACTGTGAGACACCACACACCCTGACAGGGTCCTGACACAGTGTGAGACCCCACACACTCCGGACAGGGTCCTGACACACTGTGAGACCCCACACACCCTGACAGGGTGCTGAAACACTGTGAGACCCCACACACCCCTGACAGGGTCCTGACACACTGTGATACCCCACACTCCCTGACAGGGACCTGACACACTGTGAGACCCCACACACACCTGACAGGGACCGGACACACTGTGGGACACCACACACACCTGACAGGGTCCTGACACTCTGTGAGAACCCACACACTCCTGACAGGGTCCTGACACACTGTGAGACCCCACACACCCCTGACAGGGTCCTGACACAGTGTGAGACCCCACACACCCCTGATAGGGTCCTGACACACTGTGAGAACCCACACACCCCTGACAGCGCCCTGACACACTGTGAGACCCCACACACCCCTGACTGGGTCCTGACACACTCTGAGACCCGACACACCCATGACAGGGACCCGACACACCATGAGACGCCACACACCCCTGACAGCGGTCTGACACACTGTGAGACCCCACATACCGCAGTCAGGGTTCTGAAACAGTGTGAGACCCGACGCACAACTGACAGGGTCCTGACACATTGAGAAAACCCAGACAGCACTGACAGCGTCCTGACTCAACGTGAGACCACACACAACCCTGAGAGTCTCCCGACATACTGCGAGACCCCAGACACTCCTGTCCAGGAGCCGACACACTGTGAGACAAAACACACAACTCTGACAGGGTTCGGATACACTGTGAGACCCGAGACACCACAGTGTCTGATGCCGTGTGAGACCCCACACGTTCCTGACAGCGTCCTGACACTCTGTGAGACCCCACACACTCCTGACAGGGTCCTGACACTCTGTGAGAACCCACACACCCCTGACAGCGTCCTGACACAATGTGAGACCCCACACACCCCTGACAGAGACATGACACACGGTGAGAACACACACCCGAGACAGCGTCCTGACTCACTGTGAGACCCCACAAACTCATGACAGGGTCCCGACACACTGCGAGACCCCAGACACGCCTGTCCAGGAGCCGACACACTGTGAGACAACACACAACTCTGACAGGGTTCTGATACACTGTGAGACCCCAGACACCACAGGTATTGATGCTGTGTGAGACCCCACCAGTTCCTGACAGGGTCCTGACACACTGTGAGACCCCACACACCCCTGACAGCGTCCTGACACACTGTGAGACCCCACACTCCCCTGACAGGGTCCTGACACACTCTGAGACCCAACACACCCCTGACAGGGACCTGACACACTGTGAGACAACACACAACTCTGACAGGGTTCTGATACACTGTGAGACCCGGGACACCACAGCGTCTGATGCCGTGTGAGACCCCACACGTTCCTGACAGCGTCCTGACACTCTGTGAGACCCCACACACTCCTGACAGCGTCCCGACACACTGTGAGACCCCACACACCCCTGACAGGGTCCTGACACTCTGTCAGACCCCGCACACCCCTGATAGGGTCCTGACACACTGTGAGACCCCACACACCCCTGACAGGTTCCTGACACACTGTGAGACACCACACACCCTGACAGGGTCCTGACACACTGTAAGACTCCACACACCCTGACAGGGTCCTGACACACTGTGAGACCCCACACACTCCTGACAGGGTCCTGACACACTGTGAGACCCCACACACCCTGACAGAGCCCTGAAACACTGTGAGACCCCACACTCCCTGACAGGGACCTGACACACTGTGAGACCCCACACACCCTGACAGGGTCCTGACACACTGTCAGACCCCACACACCCCTGACCGGGTCCGGACACAGTGTGAGACCCCACACACCCCTGACAGGGTCCTGACTCACTCTGAGACCCAACACACCCGTGACAGGGACATGACACACTGTGAGACAACACACAACTCTGACAGGTTTCTGATACACTGTGAGACCCAACACACCCCTGACAGGGTCCAGACACACTGCGAGACCCCACACATCCTGACGGGGACCTGACACACTGTGAGACCCCACAAACCCCTGACAGCGTCCTGACACACTGTGAGACCCCACACACCCCTGACAGCGTCCTGACACACTGTGTGGCCCCGCACACCCCTGATAGGGTCCTGACACACTGTGCGACCCCACACACCCCTGACAGGGTCCTGACACACTGTGAGACACCACACACCCTGACAGCGTCCTGCAACACTGTGAGAACCCACACACCCCTGATAGGGTCCTGACACACTGAGCGACCCCACACACCCCTGACAGGGTCCTGACACACTGTGAGACACCACACACCCTGACAGGGTCCTGACACACTGTGAGACACCACACACCCTGACAGGGTCCTGACACACTGTGAGACCCCACACACTCCTGACAGGGTCCTGACACACTGTGAGACCCCACACACACCTGACAGGGACCGGTCACACTGTGAGACCCCACACACCCTGACAGGGTCCTGACACACTGTGAGACACCACACACCCCTGACAGGGTCCTGACACACTGTGAGACCCCACACATCCTGACAGGGACCTGACACACTGTGAGACCCCACACACACCTGACAGGGACCGGACACACTGTGAGAGCCCACACACCCTGACAGGGTCCTGACACACTGTAAGACTCCACACACCCCTGTCAGGGTCCTGACACACTGTGGGACACCACACACACCTGACAGGGTCCTGACACACGGTGAGACAACCCACACACTGTGAAATCCTACATGTCCATGACAGAGTCCTGACAAAAATGTGTAAACCCACAAATCACTGACACGGTCCTGACACACGGTGAGATCAACACTCACCGAACAGGGATCTGACTAACTGTGAGACCCAAGACAGCCCTGGCAGGGTCTTGACGCACTGTGAGACACCACACACCACTGACAGGGTCATGACACTCAGAGAGACGCCACGCAACAATGGCAGGGGCACGGCACACTCTCGGCCACCACACAATGTGAGATCCTACATGTCCATGACTGAGTCCTGACTCAATGTGAGACCCCACAACTTACTGACAGCGTCCAGACACACTGTGAGACCCCTCACACACATGACAGGGACCTGACACACTGTGAGACCACACGCGCCCCTGACAGGGTCCTGGCAAACAGTGAGACAATCCACACACTGTGAAATCCTACATGTCCATGACAGAGTACTGACAAAAATGTGTGAACCCACAACTCACGGACAGGGACTGAAACACTGTGATACCCCACACGCTACTGACAAGGTCTTCAAACACGGTGAGAAACCACACCCCCTGAGAGGGTCGTGACACACTGTGAGACGCCACACACACCTGGCAGGTTCCTGACAACACTGTGAGACCCCACAAACCCCAGACAGGGTCCTGACACACTGTGAGGCCCCACACACCCTGACAGGGTCCTGACACACTGTGAGACCCCACACACCCCTGACAGGGTCCTGACACACTCTGAGACCCAACACACCCATGACAGGGACCTGACACACTGTGAGACCCCACACACCCCTGACAGGGTCCTGACACACTCTGAGACCCAACACACCCATGACAGGGACCTGACACACTATGAGACGCCACACACCCCTGACAGCGGTCTGACACACTGTGAGACCCCACATACCGCAGTCAGGGTTCTGAAACAGTGTGAGACCCCACGCACAACTGACAGGGTCCTGACACATTGAGAAAACCCAGACAGCCCTGACAGCGTCCTGACTCAACGTGAGACCACACACAACCCTGAGAGTCTCCTGACACACTGTGAGACGCCACACACCCCTGACTGGGAGCTGACACACTGTGAGACCCCACACACCCCTGACAGGGTCCCGACGCACTGTGAGACCTCACGCACCCAGACAGGGTCCTGAAACACTGTGAGACACCACACACCCCAGACAGCGTCCTGACACACTGTGAGACCCCACACACACCTGACAGGGACCGGACACACTGTGAGACTCCACACACCCCAGACAGGGTCCTGACACACTGTGAAACTCCACAGAACCCTGGCAGGGTCTTCACACACTGTGAAACCCCACACACCCCAGACAGCGTCCTGACTCACTGTGAGACCCCACAAACTCATGACAGGGTCCCGACACACTGCGAGAACCCAGACACGCCTGTCCAGGAGCCGACAAACTGTGAGACAACACACAACTCTGACAGGGTTCTGATACACTGTGAGACCCCAGACACCACAGGGATTGATGCCGTATGTGACCCCACACGTTCCTGACAGGGTCCTGACACTCTGTGAGACCCCACGCACCCCTGACAGCGTCCTGACACACTGTGAGACCCCACACACCCCAGACAGGGTCCTGACACTCTGTCAGACCCCGCACACCCCTGATAGGGTCCTGACACTCTGTGAGACCCCACACACTCCTGACAGGGTCCTGACACACCTTGAGACCCCACACACCCTGCCAGAGCCCTGAAACACTGTGAGACCCCACACACCCCTGACAGGGTCCTGACACACTGTGAGACCCCACACTCCCTGACAGGGACCTGACACACTGTGAGACCCCACACACCCTGACAGGGTCCTGACACACTGTCAGACCCCACACACCCCTGACAGGGTCCGGACACAGTGTGAGACCCCACACACCCCTGACAGGGTCCTGACTCACTCTGAGACCCAACACACCCCTGACAGGGACATGACACACTGTGAGACAACACACAACTCTGACAGGGTTCTGATACACTGTGAGACCCAACACACCCCTGACAGGGACCTGACACACTGTGAGACCCCACACACCCCTGACAGCGTCCTGACACACTGTGAGACGTCACACACCCCTGACAGCGTCCTGACACACTGTGTGGCCCCGCACACCCCTGATAGGGTCCTGACACACTGTGCGACCCCACACACCCCTGACAGGGTCCTGACACACTGTGAGACACCACACACCCTGACAGCGTCCTGACATACTGTGAGAACCCACACACCCCTGATAGGGTCCTGACACACTGTGCGACCCCACACACCCCTGACAGGGTCCTGACACACTGTGAGACACCACACACCCTGACAGGCTCCTGACACACTGTGAGACACCACACACCCTGACAGGGTCCTGACACACTGTGAGACCCCACACACTCCTGACAGGGTCCTGACACACCTTGAGACCCCACACACCCTGCCAGAGCCCTGAAACACTGTGAGACCCCACACACCCCTGACAGGGTCCTGACACAGTGTGAGACCCCACACACCCCTGACAGGGTCCTGACTCACTCTGAGACCCAACACACCCCTGACAGGGACATGACACACTGTGAGACAACACACAACTCTGACAGGGTTCTGATACACTGTGAGACCCAACACACCCCTGACAGGGACCTGACACACTGTGAGACCCCACACACCCCTGACAGCGTCCTGACACACTGTGAGACGTCACACACCCCTGACAGCGTCCTGACACACTGTGTGGCCCCGCACACCCCTGATAGGGTCCTGACACACTGTGCGACCCCACACACCCCTGACAGGGTCCTGACACACTGTGAGACACCACACACCCTGACAGCGTCCTGACATACTGTGAGAACCCACACACCCCTGATAGGGTCCTGACACACTGTGCGACCCCACACACCCCTGACAGGGTCCTGACACACTGTGAGACACCACACACCCTGACAGGCTCCTGACACACTGTGAGACACCACACACCCTGACAGGGTCCTGACACACTGTGAGACCCCACACACTCCTGACAGGGTCCTGACACACTGTGAGACCCCACACACCCTGACAGGGTGCTGAAACACTGTGAGACCCCACACACCCCTGACACGGTCCTGACACACTGTGAGACCCCACACTCCCTGACAGGGACCTGACACACTGTGAGACCCCACACACACCTGACAGGGACCGGACACACTGTGAGACTCCACGGAACCCTGGCAGGGTCTTCACACACTGTGAAACGCCACACACCCCAGACAGCGTCCCGACTCACTGTGAGACCCCACAAACTCATGACAGGGTCCCGACATACTGCGAGACCCCAGACACGCCTGTCCAGGAGACGACACACTGTGAGACAAAACACACAACTCTGACAGGGTTCTGATACACTGTGAGACCCGAGACACCACAGTGTCTGATGCCGTGTGAGACCCCACACGTTCCTGACAGCGTCCTGACACTCTGTGAGACCCCACACACTCCTGACAGGGTCCTGACACTCTGTGAGAACCCACACACCCCTGACAGCGTCCTGACACAATGTGAGACCCCACACACCCCTGACAGAGACATGACACACGGTGAGAACACACACCCGAGACAGCGTCCTGACTCACTGTGAGACCCCACAAACTCATGACAGGGTCCCGACACACTGCGAGACCCCAGACACGCCTGTCCAGGAGCCGACACACTGTGAGACAACACACAACTCTGACAGGGTTCTGATACACTGTGAGACCCCAGACACCACAGGTATTGATGCTGTGTGAGACCCCACCAGTTCCTGACAGGGTCCTGACACACTGTGAGACCCCACACACCCCTGACAGCGTCCTGACACACTGTAAGACCCCACACACCCCTGACAGGGTCCCTACGCACTGTGAGACCTCACACACCCTGACAGGGTCCTGAAACACTGTGAGACCCCACACACCCCTGACAGCGTCCTGACACACTGTGAGACCCCACACAGACCTGACAGGGACCGGACACTCTGTTAGACACCACACACCCCTGACAGGGTCCTGACACACTGTGAGACTCCACAGAACCCTGGCAGGGTCCCGACACACTGCGAGACCCCAGACACGCCTGTCCAGGAGCCGACACACTGTGAGACAACACACAACTCTGACAGGGTTCTGACACACTGTGAGACCCCACACACTCCTGACAGGGTCCTGACACACTGTGAGACCCCACACACCCTGACAGGGTGCTGAAACACTGTGAGACCCCACACACCCCTGACAGGGTCCTGACACACTGTGAGACCCCACACACCCTGACAGGGTCTTGACACAGTGTGAGACCCCACACACCCCTGACAGGGTCCTGACACACTCTGAGACCCAACACACCCCTGACAGGGACATGACACAGTGTGAGACAACACACAACTCTGACAGGGTTCAGATACACTGTGAGACCCAACACACCACTGACAGGGTCCCGACACACTGCGAGACCCCAGACACGCTTGTCCAGGAGCCGACACTCTGTGAGACAACACACAACTCTGACAGGGTTCTGATACACTGTGAGACCCCAGACACCACAGGGATTGATGCCGTGTGAGACCCCACCAGTTCCTGACAGGGTCCTGACACACTGTGAGACCCCACACACCCCTGACCGCTTCCTGACACACTGTGAGATCCCACACAACTATGACAGGGTCCTGACACACTGTGAGACCCCACACAACCCTGACAGAGACGTGACACTCTGCGAGACCCCACACACACCTGACAGCGTCCTGACACACTGTGAGACCCCACAAACTCCTAACAGGGTCCCGACACACTGCGAGACCCCAGACACGGCTGTCCATGAGCCGACACACTGTGAGACAACACACAACTCTGACAGGGTTCTGATACACTGTGAGACCCGAGACACCACAGGGTCCGATGCCGTGTGAGACCCCACACGTTCCTGACAGCGTCCTGACACTCTGTGAGACCCCACACACTCCTGACAGGGTTCTGACACTCTGTGAGAACCCACACACCCCTGACAGCGTCCTGACACAATGTGAGACCCCACACACCCCTGACAGAGACATGACACACGGTGAGAACACACACCCGAGACAGCGTCCTGACTCACTGTGAGACCCCACAAACTCATGACAGGGTCCCGACACACTGCGAGACCCCAGACACGCCTGTCCAGGAGCCGACACACTGTGAGACAACACACAACTCTGACAGGGTTCTGATACACTGTGAGACCCCAGACACCACAGGTATTGATGCTGTGTGAGACCCCACCAGTTCCTGACAGGGTCCTGACACACTGTGAGACCCCACACACCCCTGACAGCGTCCTGACACACTGTGAGACCCCACACACCCCTGACAGGGTCCCTACGCACTGTGAGACCTCACACACCCTGACAGGGTCCTGAAACACTGTGAGACCCCACACACCCCTGACAGCGTCCTGACACACTGTGAGACCCCACACAGACCTGACAGGGACCGGACACTCTGTTAGACCCCACACACCCCTGACAGGGTCCTGACACACTGTGAGACTCCACAGAACCCTGGCAGGGTCTTTACACACTGTGAAACCCAATACACCCCAGACAGCGTCCTGACTCACTGTGAGACACCACAAACTCATGACAGGGTCCCGACACACTGGGAGACCCCAGACACGCCTGTCCAGGAGCCGACACACGGTGAGACAACACACAACTCTGACAGGGTTCTGATACACTGTGAGACCCGAGACACCACAGGGTCTGATGCCGTATGAGACCCCACACGTTCCTGACAGGGTCCTGACACTCTGTCAGACCCCACACACCCCTGACAGCGTCCTGACACACTGTGAGACCCCACACACCCCTGACAGGGTCCTGACACTCTGTCAGACCCCGCACACCCCTGATAGGGTCCTGACACTCTGTGAGACCCCACACACCCCTGACAGGGTCCTGACACACTGTGAGACACCACACACCCTGACAGGGTCCTGACACACTGTGAGACAGCACACACCCTGACAGGGTCCTGACACACTGTGAGACCCCACACACTCCTGACAGGGTCCTGACACACTGTGAGACCCCACACACCCTGACAGAGCCCTGAAACACTGTGAGACCCCACACACGCCTGACAGGGTCCTGACACACTGTGAGACCCCACACTCCCTGACAGGGACCTGACACACTGTGAGACCCCACTCACCCTGACAGGGTCCTGACACACTGTCAGACCCCACACACCCCTGACAGGGTCCGGACACAGTGTGAGACCCCACTCAACCCTGACAGGGTCCTGACTCACTCTGAGACCCAACACACCCCTGACAGGGACATGACACACTGTGAGACAACACACACCCTGACAGGGTCTTGACACACTGTGAGACCCCACACTCCCTGACAGGGACCTGACACACTGTGAGACCCCACACACCCTGACAGGGTCTTGACACAGTGTGAGACCCCACACACCCCTGACAGGGTCCTGACACACTCTGAGACCCAACACACCCCTGACAGGGACATGACACAGTGTGAGACAACACACAACTCTGACAGGGTTCAGATACACTGTGAGACCCAACACACCACTGACAGGGTCCCGACACACTGTGAGACCCCAGACACGCTTGTCCAGGAGCCGACACACTGTGAGACAACACACAACTCTGACAGGGTTCTGATACACTGTGAGACCCCAGACACCACAGGGATTGATGCCGTGTGAGACCCCACCAGTTCCTGACAGGGTCCTGACACACTGTGAGACCCCACACACCCCTGACCGCTTCCTGACACACTGTGAGATCCCACACAACTATGACAGGGTCCTGACACACTGTGAGACCCCACACAACCCTGACAGAGACGTGACACTCTGAGAGACCCCACGCACACCTGTCAGCGTCCTGACACACTGTGAGACCTCACAAACTCCTAACAGGGTCCCGACACACTGCGAGACCCCAGACACGCCTGTCCATGAGCCGACACACTGTGAGACAACACACAACTCTGACAGGGTTCTGATACACTGTGAGACCCGAGACACCACAGGGTCTGATGCCGTGTGAGACCCCACACGTTCCTGACAGCGTCCTGACACACTGTGAGACCCCTCACACACCTGACAGGGTCCTGACACACTGTGAGACCCCACACATCCTGACAGGGACCTGACACACTGTGAGACCCCACACACCCCTGACAGGGACCTGACACACTGTGAGACCCCACACACCCTGTCAGGTTCCTGACACACTGTGAGACACCACACACCCCTGACAGGGTCCTGACACACTGTGAGACCCCACACATCCTGACAGGGACCTGACACACTGTGAGACCCCACACACCCCTGACCGCGTCCTGTCACACTGTGAGATCCCACGCAACCCTGACAGGGTCCTGACACACTGTGAGACCCCACACAACCCGACAGAGACATGACACACTGTGAGACCCCACACATCCTGACAGGGACCTGACACACTGTGAGTCCCCACACACCCCTGACCGCGTCCTGTCACACTGTGAGATCCCACACAACCCTGACAGGGTCCTGACACACTGTGAGACCCCACACAACCCTGACAGAGACATGACACACTGTGAGACCCCACAAACTCCTAACAGGGTCCCGACACACTGCGAGACCACAGACACGCCTGTCCAGGAGCCGACACACTGTGAGACAACACTCAACTCTGACAGGGTTCTGATAAACTGTGAGACCCCAGACACCACAGGGATTTATGCCGTGTGAGACCGCACACGTTCCGGACAGGGTCCTGACACACTGTGAGACAACACACAACTCTGACAGGGTTCTGATACACTGTGAGACCCCAGACACCACAGGGTCTGATGCCGTGTGAGACCGCACACGTTCCTGACAGGTTCCCGACACACTGTGAGACAACACACAACTCTGACAGGGTTCTGATACACTGTGAGACCCCAGACACCACAGGGATTGATGCCGTGTGAGACCGCACACGTTCCTGACACGTTCCCGACACACTGTGAGACAACACACAACTGTGACAGGGTTCTGATACACTGTGAGACCCCAGACACCACAGGGATTGATGCCGTGTGAGACCGCACACGTTCCTGACAGGGTCCTGACACACTGTGAGACAACACACAACTCTGACAGGGTTCTGATACACTGTGAGACCCCAGACACCACAGGGTCTGATGCCGTGTGAGACCGCACACGTTCCTGACAGGTTCCCGACACACTGTGAGACAACACACAACTCTGACAGGGTTCTGATACACTGTGAGACCCCAGACACCACAGGGATTGATGCCGTGTGAGACCGCACACGTTCCTGACACGTTCCCGACACACTGTGAGACAACACACAAATCTGACAGGGTTCTGATACACTGTGAGACCCCAGACACCACAGGGTCTGATGCCGTGTGAGACCGCACACGTTCCTGACAGGGTTCTGACACACTGTGAGACCCCACACAACCCTGACAGCGTCCTGACACACTGTGAGACCCCACACACCCCTGACAGGGTCGTGACACACTGTGAGACCCCACACATCCTGACGGGGACCTGACACACTGTGAGACCCCACACACCCTGACAGGTTCCTGACACACTGTGAGACCCCAAACATCCTGACAGGGTCCTGACACACTGTGAGACCCCACACACCCCTGACAGGGTCCTGACACACTGTGAGACTCCACACACCCCTGACAGGTTCCGGACACACTGTGGGACACCACACACCCCTGACAGGGTCCTGACAGGGTCCTGACACACGGTGAGAACCCACAGACCACTGACAGGGTCCTGACTGACTGTGAGGACTAACACAACCCTGGCAGGGTCCTGACACACTGTGAGGACAAACACAACCCTGACAGGGTCCTAAAACACCCAGAGACACCACACACCCCTACGAGGATCCTGACAAACAGTGAGACAACCCACACACTGTGAAATCCTACATGTCCATGACAGAGTCCTGACAAAAATGTGTAAACCCACAACTCACTGACAGGGTCTGAAACACTGTGATACCCCACACGCTACTGACAAGGTCCTGAAACACCGTGAGACACCACACCCCCTGACAGGGTCCTGACACACGGTGAGATCAACACTCACCTAACAGGGATCTGACTAACTGTGAGACCCAAGACACCCCTGACAGGGTCTTGACGCACTGTGAGACACCACACACCACTGACAGGGTCATGACACTCAGAGAGACGCCACACAACAATGGCAGGGGCACGGCACACTCTCAGCCACCACACAATGTGAGATCCTACATGTCCATGACAGAGTCCTGACTCAATGTGAGACCCCACAACTTACTGACAGCGTCCAGACACACTGTGAGACCCCTCACACACATGACAGGGACCTGACACACTGTGAGACCCCACGGACCCCTGACAGGGTCCTGGCAAACAGTGAGACAACCCACACACTGTGAAATCCTACATGTCCATGACAGACTACTGACAAAAATGTGTGAACCCACAACTCACTGACAGGGACTGAAACACTGTGATACCCCACACGCTACTGACAAGGTCCTTAAACACGGTGAGAAACCACACCCCCTGACAGGGTCCTGACACACTGTGAGACGCCACACATACCTGGCAGGGTCCTGACATACTGCGAGACCCAACAATTACCTGGCATGGTCCAGTCACACTGTAATGTCTCCCACACCACCGGGAAAATCGTGACACACTGTGAGACCCCACACAGCCCTGACAGGATCCTGACACACTGTGAGACCCCACACACAGCTGACAGGATCCGAACACACTTTGAGATCCAGTCACGGAGTTAGACACCACACACCCATGACAAGATCCGATTAAAAGTTTCTTCCACAGAAGAAAATGACAGTTGTGACAGTCATCGGTGATTGTCTGGTACGGGACACTCGGGGGGTTAGTAATCTAGCAGGGAAATACTGAACTTCACAACACAGTTAATGTGGAAATGTGTTGATCTGATTTTTATCTAGACCAGGCCTCTCTGTCCAGTTTGGGGTCTGTTAATCTAATTTACTTTACTGTAGGAACATCCATTGATGAATCCAATTAATGCAATAGCTTTGAGCTAACTCTTGTGTGCTTAGATACTCAGTTCAGCGTTGAGGCATCTAACAGTTGTCTGTTGTCCACTGTCTGTTCCCATGGAAGATGTTCAACAGAAACACAAGGAGACTCTGCGGGCACAGACTGAAACACTGAGAGTGAACACGATCCTGATGATGGAGAAGGTGAAGGTTTTCCAGCTGGTTGATCTATACGCTGAGCTCACGGTCATTTCTACTGTTCGAGTTCGGAAACTGGTGGAACATGAGCTGTGGAGAGAGAAACATCTCCAAGGAGAGCTGGAAAAAATCCGGACTGATCAGTTATTCCAGAGCAGGTTTTCCCAAAGTTACTCCAAATCTGGGAGTTCGGCAGCGCTGGCTGGAGACCCGGGGATTGGAAAGACAACAATGGTACAAAAGATTGTTTATGACTGGGCCACGGGGAAAATATACCAACAGTTCCAGTTTATCTTCAGTTTCAAATTCCGGGATTTAAACTCCATTAACTGCAGAATAAACCTGAGGGAACTCATTCTGGATCAGTATCCTTACTTTGGGAATATCCTGAGCGAGGTCTGGAAGAACCCAGAGGGATTGCTGTTTATATTTGATGGTTTGGATGAATTCAAGCACACAATCGATTTTGCTGACAGTCGGAGAGATACAGAACCCAAGCACCAGTGCCCAGATCCCGAGTGGTGGTGTGAAGTGTCTGACATAGTATACAGTTTAATCCAGGGCAAGCTGCTCCCAGGGTGTTCAGTGCTGGTGACCACCCGGCCCACTGCGTTACATTTATTGGAAAACGCTCAGATCGGTATCCAGGCTGAAATCCTGGGATTTGTTGGTAAGGAACGGAAAGAATATTTCATCAGACGTTTTGAAGATCAGACGGTGGCGGAAGCTGTTTTCAATTATGTGAAGGACAACGAGATCCTGTACACCATGAGCTACAACCCCTCCTACTGCTGGATCCTCGCTCTGGCACTGGGCCCAATCTTCACACAAAGAGTCAGGGACCCGCAGCGAGGTCCCAAGACCATCACCCAACTGTACTCCTACTATATTTACAACATCCTGAAAAACCACGGCCCTGAGATTGAGAACCCCCGTGATGTATTACTCAGAGTTGGTCAGATGGCCTTCAGAGGAATGTCCGAGAAGAAGATTGTGTTTACAGATGGAGATTTAATCAAGAACAATCTGCAGCCTTCCCAGTTCCTGTCCGGGTTCCTGATGGAGCTTTTGGAGAGAGAGGATTCTGCCCAGTGTGTGGTGTACACATTCCCACACCTCACCATCCAAGAGTTTGTAGCTGCAGTCGCACAATTCCTGAATCCACATCCCGGGGATATCCTGAAATTCCTCTCTGAAGTCCACAGCACGACAGATGGGCGATTTGAGGTATTTCTCCGTTTCATTGCTGGTCTCTCCTCCTCAATGACAGCTCGGGGCCTGGAGGAGATTCTGGGTCCTTTCCCTCATCAAACAACCTGCCGGGTGATTGACTGGGTGGAGGAGGAGATAAAACGCCAGAGTGGAAACACATGGAGTGAAGCTGGTAAAAAAAGACTCCTGAACACATTGCACTACCTGTTTGAGTCTCAGAATCGTGGACAGGTTCAGGCCGCACTGAGATCTGTGGAAACACTTTCATTCAGTGGAATGACACTGATGCCGATTGATTGTGCAGTCCTGTCTCATGTCATCGGACTCTGTGATACAATAAAACACCTCAGACTGGAGAACTGCCACATTCAATGTGAAGGAATCCAGCGGCTGGGACCCGGGCTGCACAAGTGTCAGGAGTTGAGGTAACTTAATTTATCTCTCACTCTGATCTGTGAAACTGGTCATTGTGATTTTGGTAAAACCATATTAAATTAGATTGTGAAGAATTGTGACAAACGCCAGGGTGTCTATCATTAATTCCCCAAGGACGGGAGGGTTCTGTGGTTCCTTGTGAAGGGATGTTGGAGACTTCATCAGATAAGTGAACAACGGCCATTGGTCTAATGGTAGTAAATCACAGGAATGGCCGTGTTTCTCACTGCCTGTGACACGTCCATTGACAATGTACCTTCTCACTGTTACTGACACCCAGACCGACACTGACTGCAGAAGGTGGGTCAGAGATTCATACCCACTTGCCGGTGAGGGACAAGAGACCGTCAGCAGACTGTCCCAGTGAGAAGGAAAGAAATAACATTGTGAGATTGTCCTTCCCTGCCCTTCCCCGTGTGCTACTATCACCATCAGTCCAACTGTGTGTCTGTGCTCACTAGCAAATACCCAGACGCCATGGGCACATATCCTGTCTCGATTATGATCCTAGGTTCATAACACCCCTTCAATACAATCTATCTTGTAAGATCATATTTCCCCTCTGACCCTCCTGTGGGACATCTCTTCCACATCCCCCTTCCTTATGTGGCAACACTCTTCCACATCCCCCTTCCTTATGTGGCAACACTCTTCCTCATCCCCCTTCCTTATGTGGCAACACTCTTCCTCATCCCCCTTCCTTATGTGGCAACACTCTTCCTCATCCCCCTTCCTTATGTGGCAACACTCTTCCTCATCCCCCTTCCTTATGTGGCAACACTCTTCCACATACCCCTTCCTTATGTGGCAACACTCTTCCACATCCCCCTTCCTTATGTGGCAACACTCTTCCACATCCGCCTTCCTTATGTGGCAACACTCTTCCACATCCCCCTTCCTTATGTGGCAACACTCTTCCTCATCCCCCTTCCTTATGTGGCAACACTCTTCCTCATCCCCCTTCCTTATGTGGCAACACTCTTCCTCATCCCCCTTCCTTATGTGGCAACACTCTTCCACATCCCCCTTCCTTATGTGGCAACACTCTTCCACATCCCCCTTCCTTATGTGGGACATGCACAGTGATGGGAACAACGATCAGTGATTCACTGAAGTGTTTAATGTTTCCTGATATATCTGAGTGAGAGAAATTCCCTCAGACTCACGGTTTGAATCACTTTGTTCATCAATCTGTCTGTTTGTGTTTAGACTGAGTTTTAATGAACTGGGAGATTCAGGAGTTAAACTGGTGTCTGCGGCTCTGAGGAACCCAGTGGGTAAAATACAGAAATTGGGGTAAGTACCAGACTGTGGGAGATTGTGTTTACAGGCACTGGGTGTCTGACACTTAACATTATTGTGATCAGTAATTGTGTTACTGATAAACACTGGGGATTTTTACCGTCTCCTGTCTCTCTGTGTCCTTCACCCTCACTCTCTCTCTCTCATCTCCAGGCTGTACAAGGTCGGTCTCACAGATTCTGGTGCCGAGGATCTCGCCTCCGCTCTCAGTACAAACCCATCACTGACGGAGCTGAACCTGGGTTATAATGAACTGGGAGATTCTGGAGTGAAACAGGTGTCTGCGGCTCTGAGGAACCCGGAGTGTAAAATACAGAAACTGGGGTAAGTACCAGACTGTGGGAGATTGTGTTTACAGTCACTGGGTGTCTGACACTGAACATTAATGTGATCAGTAATTGTGTTACTGATAAACACTGGGGATTTGTACCGTCTCCTGTCTCTCTGTGTCCTTCACCCTCACTCTCTCTCATCTCCAGGCTGTGTGATGTCCATCTCACAGATTCTGGTACCGAGGATCTCGTCTCCGCTCTCAGTACAAACACATCACTGACGGAGCTGAACCTGGGTGGTAATGACCTGGGAGATTCAGGAGTGAAACTGGTGTCTGCGGCTCTGAGGAACCCAGAGTGTAAAATACAGAAACTGCAGTAAGTACCAGACTGTGGGAGATTGTGTTTACAGTCACTGAGCGTCTGACACCGAACATTAATGTGATCAGAAGAAACATAGAAACATAGAAAACATACAGCACAATACAGGCCCTTCGGCCCACAAAGCTGTGCCTAACATGTCCCTACCTTAGAACTACCTAGGTTTTACCCATAGCCCTCTATTTTTCTGAGCTCCAAGTATCCATCCAGGAGTCTCTTAAAAGATCCTATCGTTTCCGACTCCACCAACGCCACCGGCAGACCATTCCACGCACTCACCACTCTCTGTGTAAAAAACCTTACCCCCGACATATCCTCTGTAGCTACTTCCAATGACATACCACTGTACGTCCTTCCAAGCACCTTAAAAATGTGCCCTCTTGTGGCAGCCATTTGAGCCCTGGGAAAAAGCCTCTGAATATCCACACGATCAATGCCTCTCATTATCTTGTACACCTCTATCAAGTCACTTCTCAACCTCCGTCACTCCAAGAGAAAAGGCCGAGTTCACTCAAACTATTCTCATCAGGCATGCTCCCCAAACCAGGCAACATCCTTGTAATTCTCCTCTGTACCCTTTCTATGGTTTCCACATCCTTTCCAGTGAGGCGACCAGAACTGAGCACAGTACTTCAAGTGGTGTTTGACTATGGTCCTCTATCTGCAACATTACCTCTCGGATCTTAAACTCAATCCCACGACTGATGAAGGCCAATGCACCGTATGCCTTCTTAACCACAGAGTTAACCTGCGCAGCCGCTTTCAGTGTCCTATGGACTCGGACCCCAAGACCCTTCTGATCATCCACACTGTCAAGAGTCTTACCATTAACACTATATTCTGCCATGATATTTGAACTACCAAAATGAACCACCTCACACTTACCTGGGATGAACTCCATTAGCCACTTTTCTGCCCGGTTTTACATCATATCAATGTCCCACTAAAACCTCTGACAGCCCTCCACAACACCCCCAACCTTTGTGTCATCAGAAAATTTACTAACCCATCCCTCCACTTCCTCATCCAGGACATTTATAAAAATCACAAAGAGTAGAGGTCTCAGAACAGATCCCTGAGGCACTCCACTGGTCACCAGCCTCCATGCAGAATATGACCCATCTACAACCACTCTTTGCCTTCTGTGGGCAAGCCAGTTCTGGATCCACAAAGCAAGGTGTCCTTGGATCCCTTGACTCCTTACCTTCTCAATAAGCCTTGCATTGGGTACCTTATGAAATGCCTTGCTAAAATCCATACACACAACATCTATGGCTCTACCATCATCAATGAGTTTAGTCATATCCTCAAAAAATTCAATCAGACTCGTAAGGCACGACCTGCCTTTGACACAGCCATGCTGACTATTTCTAATCATATTTCGCCTCTCCAAATGTTATTAAATCTTACCTCTCAGGATCTTCTCCATCAACTTACCAACCACTGAGGAAAGACTCACTGGTCTATAATTTCCTGGGCTATCTTTTCTCCCTTTCTTGAATAAGGGAATAACATCCTCAACCCTCCAATCCTCCGCAACCTCTCCCGTCCTCATTGATGATACAAAGATCATTGCCAGAGGCTCAGCAATCCCCTCCCTCACTTCGAACAGTAGCCTGGTGTACATCTCATCCGGTCCCGGTGACGTATCCAACGTGATGCTTTCTAAAAGCTCCACCACATCCTCTTTCTTAATATCTACATTCTCAAGCTTTTCAGTCCACTGCAATTCATCCCTACAATTGCCAAGATCCTTTTCCGTTATGAATACCGAAGCAAATGGTTTATTAAATACCTCCGCTATTTCCTCAGGATCCATACACACTTTTCCATTGTCACAGCAGTTTGGTCCTATTCTCTCACATCTTATCCTCTTGCTCTTCACATACTTGCAGAATGCTTTGGGGTTTTCCTTAATCCTGTCCGCCAAGGCCTTCTCATGGCCCCTTCTATCTCTCCTAATTTCATTCTTAAGCTCCTTCCTGCTAACATTATAATCTTCCAGATTCATATCTTCCAGATTTCTGCTTCCAATTTCCAGCCTGATAGTCTCATATTTCCCCTTACTCCAATTAAAGGTTTCCCTATCTTGTCTGTTCCTATCCAATGCTACGGTAAAGGAAATAGAATTGTGATCACCCCAAAATGCTCTCCCACTGAGAGACTTGACACCTAGCCAGGTTCATTTCCCAATAGCAGATCAAGTACAACCTCCCGTCTTGTAGGCTTATCTACATATTGTGTCAAGAACCCTTCCTGAACACACGTAACAAACTCCACCCCATCTAAATCCCTCACTCTAGGGAGATGCCAATCAATATTTGTGAAATTAAAATCTCACACCTCAACAACTCTGTTATTATTACTCCATTCCAGAATCTGTCTCCCTATCTGCTCCTCGATGTCCCTGTTACTGTTGGGTGGTCTATACAAAACACCCAGTAGAGTTATTGACCCCCTTCCTGTTCCTAACTTCCACCCACAGAGACTCTGTAGACAACCCCTCCATGACTTCCTCCTTTTCTACATCCGTGACACTATCTCTGATCAACAGTGCCACGCCCTCACCTCCTTTGTCCCCCTCCCTGTCCTTTCTGAAACATCTAAAGCCTGGCACCTGAAGTAGCCATTCCTGCCCCTGCACCTTCCAAGTCTCTGTAATGGCCACCACATCATATCTCCAAGTACTGAACCACGCTCTAAGCTCACCCGCTTTATTCATGATACTCATTGTATTAAAATAGACACATCTCAAACCATTGGTGTGAGCGCGTCCCTTCTCTATCTTTCGCACTGTCTCCAAGCTTTCTCTATTTGTGAGCCAGCCGCCTCTTCCCCAGTCTTTCAGTTTGGTTCCCACCCTCCAAAAATTCTAGTTTAAACTCTCTGCAATAGCTTGAGCAAACCTTCCCGCCAGGATATTGCTTCCCCTGGGATTCAAGTGCAACCCGCCCTTTTTGTGCAGGTCACACCTGCTGCAAAAGAGGTCCCAATGATCCAGAAATATGAATCCCTGCCCTCTGCTTCAAACCCTCAGCTACACATTTATCCTCCACCTCATCCTATTCCTATACTCACTGACTTGTGGAACAGGCAGTAATCCCAAGATTACTACCTTTGAGGTCCTGCTTCTCAACTTCCTTCCTAACTCCCTGTAGTCTATTTTCAGGACCTCTTCCCTTTTCCTACCTATGTCATTGGTAACAATATGTACCACGACCTCTGGCTGTTCTCCTTCCCACTGCAGGATATATTGGACGTGATCAGAAACATCCCGGACCCTGGCATCTGGGAGGCAAACTACCATCCGTGTTTATTTCCTGCATCCACAGAATCGGCTGTCTGACCCCCTAACTACAGTCCCCTATCTCTGCTGCCATCCTCTTCCTTCCCCTGCCCTTCTGGGTCACAGGGCCAGACTCTGTGTCAGAGGCGTAGCTATTGTTGTTCAACCCCCCGTAGGCCATCCCCCCCCCCTCCAGCAGTGCTCAAAAAGGAGTAATTATTGTCAAGGGGTACAGCCACAGGGGTACTCTGTAGTACCTGCTTCTTGCCCTTCCCTTTCCTGACTGTGACCCACTTCTTCAGTCTCCCGTGGCCCCGGTGTGACCACCTGCCTGTAACTCCTCTCTATCACCTCATCGCTCTCCCTGACCAGACGAAGGTCATCGAGCTGCATCTCCAGTTCCCTAACTCGGTCCCTAAGGAGCTGCAGCTCGACACACCGGGTGCAGATGTTGCCGTTCAGGAGGCTGGGAGTCTCCAGGACGCCCCAAATCTGACATCGAGCACAGAAAACCAGCCTCGCACACGTACTCTCTGTCTGTATTGTAAACAGATAACCTACCTCGCCTTGACCCTTTATCGCCGAAGCAGCGTTGAGCCAAAGCCTTCCTACTCTGTGTCCCGCTCCTCTGATGCTCGCTCTGTAAATCTGTCTTCCTTTTAAACTCTTCTCGCTGTTCTCACTGGCCGACTTGCGCAGTCGTGCTGAAGAAAAAAAATCAGTAATTGTGTTACTGATAAACACTGGGGATTTGTACCGTCTCCTGTCTCTCTGTATCCTTCACCCTCACTCTCTCTCATCTCCAGGCTGTACGGTGTCGGTCTCACAGATTCTGGTGTCGAGGATCTCGCCTCCGCTCTCAGTACAAACCCATCACTGACGGAGCTGGGCCTGAGTAATAATAAACTGGGAGATTCAGGAGTGAAACTGGTGTCTGAGGCTCTGAAGAACCCGGAGTGTAAAATACAGAAACTGTGGTAAGTACCAGACTGTGAGAGATTGTGTTTACAGTCACTGGGTGTCTGACACTGAACATTAATGTGATCAGTAATTGTGTTACTGATAAACACTGGTGATTTGTACCGTCTCCTGTCTCTCTGTGCCCTTCACCCTCACTCTCTTTCATCTCCAGGCTGATGGAGGTCAGTCTCACAGATTCTGGTGTCGAGGATCTCATCGCCGCTCTCAATACAAGCCCATCATTGACAGAGCTGGATCTGGGATCGAACTTGCTGACAGACCGATCTGTCTCCGTTCTCCGCCGCCTCATACTGACCCTCCCGAGTCTAGAGCTGATCTGGTGAGTGTTTGTGTTGATGTACAAAGTGATAAAATATCAGCGGATCTGCGGGTTTTCTGGTAATATTTGTCTGTGAGTGTTGTTGAAACATTAACCCCGGTCGCCTGTTCCTGACACTGTTGTGTAATCTGTTTATTTTATCTTTATTCTTCCATCTGTTTCAGGCTGGGGAGGAATCGGTTCAGTCCGACCGGGAAGAAGGAACTGAGACCTCTGCAGGGAGTCAGACCCGGACTGAGAGTGGATCTGTGAACATCTGAATGTGTGAACATTCCCGCCCGCGGGATAGGGATATTTTGGCCGATTCCCGGCCGTTACCTTTAATGGCCGCGCGCCGGGAGTAATTCCCAACGGTTTTAACGGAACCGATTCCAGTCTTGAGCTCAGTAACATCGGAAACGGTCCTGCAGTGACAGCGGCGCAGCTTCCGCCGGATGTTCGTGTCCCAGACCCCGCCCACGTGAGACCCCGGGGAATTACACAGACAGGAACAGACCCGGGGTCCGGGGCTCAGTTTGGTATACCGGTGTCCCGGGGTGGGATTGTCCCGGTGTGGGATTATCTCGGGAGAGAATCCTTTTGCTCCCTTTGCTGAGGGCGGTGCATTCGGCAGCCTGGCCGATATAATGATGTTAAATTGACAAATCCCTCGGCAGTGACCCTGGATCTGCAGCGATCCCGGACACGGCCCTGAATTGTGATTTTATAATCATCCGTTCCCCGATGCAGAGTGACGGTGAGAAACGGGACTGATTATTCAAACTGTCACTCGATGTCGCCGGTCAGTTAATTGTGTGTGACTGTGAGTGAGTCGGGAGCAGCTTATTTATTCCCGCACGTCAGCAGCTCACCCATTGTTTAATTTACATTTGTCATGATGAAATCAATAAACCGCTGTAACTTCCTGTCCTGGTGCCGAACTCGAGTTTTATTTGAGATTTCTGCTGCCCCCCGCACCCTGTGCACTGCAACAGTGGGTCGGAGCTCCTCACACTGACACAGTAGCGTCTCAGCTCCAGGCTGAGGGAGGTCGGGCTGGCTGAGTCTGGGAACCTGGCTAACTGACCCCCGCAGACAGATAAAATTAGATAGATAGATAGATAGATACTTTATTCATCCCCATGGGGAAATTCAACATTTTTTTCCAATGTCCCATACACTTGTTGTAGCAAAACTAATTACATACAATACTTAACTCAGTAAAAATATGATATGCATCTAAATCACTCTCTCAAAAAGCATTAATAATAGCTTTTAAAAAGTTCTTAAGTCCTGGCGGTTGAATTGTAAAGCCTAATGGCATTGGGGAGTATTGACCTCTTCATCCTGTCTGAGGAGCATTGCATCGATAGTAACCTGTCGCTGAAACTGCTTCTCTGTCTCTGGATGGTGCTATGTAGAGGATGTTCAGGGTTTTCCATAATTGACCGTAGCCTACTCAGCACCCTTCGCTCAGCTACCGATGTTAAACTCTCCAGTACTTTGCCCACGACAGAGCCCTCCTTCCTTACCAGCTTATTAAGACGTGAGGCGTCCCTCTTCTTAATGCTTCCTCCCCAACACGCCACCACAAAGAAGAGGGCGCTCTCCACGTGAGACCACTGAGGTCCCGAGTACGAGACGGATGGGTGATGGAATAACGACGTTACACACGGAGTGAAGCTCCCTGCACTGTATGCCGTTATACACTCCCAGGGTCAGACACAGAGAGAAGCTTCCTCCACACCATCCCATCACACACTCCCGTGTTCAGACACCGAGTGAATCTCCCTCCGCACCGTCCCATCACACACTCCCGGGGTCAGACACAGAGTTAAACTCCCTCCGCACCGTCCTATCATACACTCCCGGGGTCAGACACAGAGTGAATCTCCCTCCACACCGTCCCATCACACGCTCCCGGGGTCAGACATAGAGTGAATCTCCCTCCACACCGTCCCGTCACGCACTCCCGGGGTCAGACGACACAGAGTGATTGCGCTGGGTGAAATCGAAGAAAAACTGCTGTCTAATCTTGCTGCTAACATTGTGTTTGCTACAAAGCCCCAGAATCTGGAAAGGCTGTCACCGTCATAGACTGCGAGTGCACATTGGGAAGGTGGGGGTGGGGGGTTGTCGATGTGACCTCTGCATCAGAGATGGAAACGGGTTTGTACAGCCTCGTGGGAGATATAATGGGAGAGTGGATTCGTATGTAGTGGCCTATCGGGAGTGACAAAGGGGCAGGGAAGGGGTGAAGGGAGAGAGGGTTTTACCTAGGGAAGCATGGTCTCGGGTGTGTGGGAACAGGAGCTATCGAATAGTCCATTTTCGCTGTTGTTTTAGATGATCATACACGGTATTAGGAGAGTGATGATGTGATTTCCTGTGTCACGGCTATAGGTAGTCGCCTCAAGTGAGGACTTTGTGGAGATGCAATTTTCCGTTGTTTAGCAGAACTGTTTTCATGTTTATATTGTCCAGATGACCTACAGCCGTGTGAAGTCCGTTGAGTTCGCATCTGCTGTAGAGCTATTTTGGTGATGGTCAAATTGCAGTGGGTCCAGTTCCTTGATTTTGCCATGACCAAATTCTCGAATTATTTCATCACTGGATGATAGTCATTAAGACAGCTCACAGGCGTGAGCTTCGTGTTACCTGTCACCTGTATCAATAATTTGGTTGAGGATGTACAGGGTACGGGTAGTAAATTTACAGCAAGTAAGTTCAAACAATTACCTTTTTTTCTGAGCAAAAGTAAGTATAAACACCTCGTCTAATTCACTCTTCCCGCTCAGCCTCTCCCAGTCCACCATCTTCGCCCTCCTCCCGCACCTACCCGCTATTCTCCCTCATCCCCCAGGAGTTGAAGGTTGAAAAGTGAAATATTTTAGGGGAACCTGAGGGTGAATTTCTTCACTCAGCGTTGCTGAGGGTGTGGAACAAGCTGCCTGTGGAAGTGGTGGATGTGGGTTCGCTTTTGACATTTAACAGAAAGTTGGAGAAGTACAGAACTGGAGATGTACGGGGAGGGGATAATTTGGAGGTAGGTGTGGGTGTAATGTGCAAGTAGGTGGGACTAGGAAGAAATATCCGTTTGGCACGGACAAGTTGAGCCGCAGAGTCTGTATCTTTGCTTCTGTGTTCGATGACTTGCTTGTGTTTCCTTCTCTGTAATCGGCCTCCCCCTCCCCTGAACCCCATCCCTCTCCGCTCCGTCTTCCCTCTCACCCCCACGGAGTGAAAGGTGAAATATTCTTGGGGAATCTGAAGGGGAATTCTTCACTCGGAGGTTGGTGAGAGTGTTGACTGAGCTGCCAGTGGAAGTGGAGGATGTGGGTTTGATTTAGACACTAAAGAGAAATTTGGATTAGGACGTGGCTGAGAGTGTATGAAGGGTATAATAAGGTGAATGGAACTAGGCAGTAAAAACACAAAGAAGTCGGCATTGACTAGAAGGGCCGAAGTGCTGCTGGGCTCTGTGTCCCAAATAATATTCTGATGTGTAATTCCCATACTTTGCTGCTAATGACTGAACCCAGAAATTTACAGAATGGGTGCACAGGCTGTTGAGTGACTTCCTGTGCTCAACGTCACAGGGATGTCCCATTACTGATCAAATATTGTCTTCTCCATTCTCTTTCACTCTGTATGTCACTCAACAAGTTTATTGTTTACAGGAAACCACATAACTCATAAAGAAGGGAACCCCATCTTCCTCCGCCTGGTGATGGAAGAAAGCTCTCAGTCCCAGGGAGTGATGTGGGAATCCTTTGGATTGGCAAAGCTGGAGTAGACGTTCTGGCTAGGGAGGACACAGCGATATTGGCGAGGTCCCCAGCAATGGTCAATAACCCGCGGAATCAGGTGCTGGGTCTTAGCCAACTTAATGCTCTGTAAGAGTCGCAACACTACGTTTACTTCCAAATGCCCTAACATGTTAATGTTCTCAACACTGATCGTCTTAATCTCCACATCTATCTTGGTAAATACTGATATAAAGTACTCATTAAGGACTTCATTGACATCCTTCGCATCCAATCAAATTCTCCCCACTCCTTTATCTTCGAGTGCACTTCCTAGTTATTCTCTTGCTGCATGTCGAGAGCGCTTTTATTCCCACTTGCCGGGAACTTTCCTCATTCCCCTTTTAAGATCTTTTCTGGTTTCTTCAAACCTCCCAGCGTTCCCTTTGATTCGAGCTTTCTCAGCTTTATATACTTTTGCTTTTCTTTCTTGGCGGTATTCATGATCTCCCTCAACACCCATGGTTCTCTTACTTCCTTATCCTTCCTTCTGACTAGAACATACCGGCCCTGTACTCTGTGCAAATGGTCTTTCAACACACTCCAAATGTCAGATGTGGATTTTCCCTAAAACAGCTGTTCCCAATTAACAGTCCTGCTATCACCCTGTATTCTGTCTTCAGATTCGTCCTTCCAGAATGAATCGCTTCGTACCTTTCGGGGTTGAACTCCATCAGACACTTCTCAGCACTGTTCTGCATCCTGTCAATATCTCGTGTAACATACAGTAACTGTTTACATTATCCACAACTCTACCAACCTCCACATCATTGCAAATACAATATCCCACCCTTACCCTTCCTCATGCAAATAATTTATGAAACACAAAAAGCAGTGATTCTCAGAACCGATCACTGCAGGGCACCAACCTCCAGTGAGACAACGCTCCCTGCATAATTATCCTCTGCCTTCTATGGACAAAAGCCAATTCTGAATCCTGCAGCCAGCTTTCCATGGTAACCATGCCTCCTGAAAGAACCTATCATGGTGAAGTATATCGAACGTCTCTTTAAAATCCATTTAAACCAGATCAATTTCTCTACCTTTATCAATGTGCTTTGTCACATCCTCGCAGACTTTAACCAGACTCGCGAGAGATGACCTTCCCCTCACAAAGCCTTGCTGACCCTCCCTAATCCTGTTAAGCTTCTCCGCATTCTCGTAAATCATGGCTCTTAAGAACCTTCTCCAATAGTTTTCGACCTCCGAAGTAAGACTGGAGTATAATTTTCGGGTTATCCCTACCCCTTCTCTTCCATGTCCAATCCTCTGACACTACTTCTGAAGCCAATGTCATCTCCAGTGCCGAGACAATCTCTTCCCCCACTTTCCACAGTAGCCCAGGGTGCATCCCGGCCACACAAGATAGAACTTATCTATCAGAATGTTTTTCAAAATTTCTAGCATATTGTCTCGCTTGACCTCGAAATGTTGCCACATATCAGCCTGTTTAACGTTGTCCTAACAAACGTCAAGATCCTTGTCACTGGTGAATATGAAGTAAAATCTTCATTAAGAACCTACACACCCTCCCCTACCTCCAGGCGTTTTTTTTTAGTCTTCTCTCCTTAACCCTTCCTCGAGTCATCCGCTACTTGTTCACTTAAATCTAGAATGTCTCGGGCTTTTCCTTAATCCTCCTTGCTACGTCCTTGAGCCCTTTTTTCTAGTTCTCTTCATTCCATTCTTCAGTTCGTCCCTGACTACCTTATAACTCTCTACAGTTCTGTCTGAAACTTGCTTCTTAAACTCTAAGAATGGTCCTTTCATCGTCTTGACCAGATGTTCCACATCTCCTGTCAACCGTGTTTCCTTCACCCTACCATTATTTCCCTGCCTCAATGGCCAAAATCCATCGAGAACCCCCATGCAACCTCCACATTTTTCAAGATTTATACTCCGAGGTTGCAGCCGACTAGGCTCAGAAATCCACCTCACAATTGATCACTTTAGAGACTGGCACAGGGGTGTGCGGGGAAAGGGGCAATGGGATCGGTTTAGAATTATCAAGGGGTTGTGGGGAGAGAATGAGTTCTGGGATTAGCCTGGAGATGGACGCGGGCTGTGGGGAGAGCACGGGGCTGTGGAACTAGTTTCGGGACCGACATGGGGGTGTTGAGAGAGAGTGTGAAAGCAGGAATAGTTTGGGGACTGACACGGGCTGGTGATTTAGTTTCGGCACTGATTTGGGGCTTTCGGGAAAGAATGATAAAGCAGGATTAGTTTGGGGACTGATGTAGAGCTGCAGGCAATGAACAGGGAGTGGGAGTAGTTTAGGGGCTGACGGGTTAGGAGGACATGACGAGGCAGTGGGATTATTTTGGGTAGTGGACTGAGGCTGATTATTGTGTATTTCCCGTTTACGAAGGGAGGCGGCTGGAATAATCACACCAAAACATTAATTTTGTTATAGTTTCCCCTCCCCTCCTCCCACTCTCTCCCTCATTTTCTTCCTCCTACTGCCTAGACTCTCGTCTCCATCTCTCTCTCCCCGCCTTCTCTCCCACGTTTATCTCTCCCGTCCTTCTCTCCACATCCTCTGGTCTCTCTCTGTCCGCAGTCTCTTTGCTCTCCCATCCGTCTCTCACAGTCTCTGCCTCCCCCCAGTCTCTCTCCAACATCGCGCCTCTTCCCAACGCCGGCCCCTGTCTCCCGCCGTTTCTCTCTCGCTACTCATACCCGTTCGGTGTCGCTCTCCTGCAGACTCTCCACCATTCCCTTTCTCCACCTCGTTACTCTCTTGACCTCGAGTCTCTCTGCGGAGTCTCTCTTTCCCACACTTCCCGCTATCTCCTCGTGTCTGTCTCTGTCCCACTTTCGCTGCGCCCCGATCTCTCTTCTCCCTCACCCTCCCTGTCTTTCCACAGTCTAATCTCCTGCCACATATCGATCTCTGTCCATGCAAAATCTCTCCACACCCCTACTCTCTGGCTACCGTAAATATTTATCCTTACCCCGGTCCCTCTCTCCATCCATCGACACATCCCACTCCGCCTTGTATCTCTCTCCCCTCCTCGGTCTCTCTCACAAACCGCAAGGTTTCACTTTCTTCAGATTTCCAGTCACCTCTTCCAGATTCTCCCTCACTAGTCTTTCTACCGCAGTCTCTCTCTCTTTCTCCACTCTCTCTCCTCCGTCTGTATGCCTGACTCTCTCTCCCTCTCCCACAGCCTTTCTTCTCCTGTTATTCTCTCATCCCCCTATTCGATCTCCGTGCCGTACATCCTTCTACCTAGATTCCCTCTTATCTCCGATTCCGCTGTGTCTTCTCTTCACGTTCCCCAACCCCACCGTCTTTTCCGCCGTCTGATTTGCTCCTCTGTCTCTTTCCCCGTCTCTCTCGGTTTGAGTTTCCCCCAGTCTCTTCCTTCCCTGTTTCTTTCCTGACATTTCTCTCCCCGCCCCATTTTTCCCTCCCGTCTCTCTCCTGTCGTCTCTCTCCCCCCACTCTATTCCTGCCACCACCCAGTCTGACCTTCTCCACACACTCTCTCTGTATTCCTCGACTGTCGCTCACCCCAGTATCTGCATCACTCCGCAATTCTCTATTTCCCCCAGACTCTCATCTCGTATCACTGGCAAGACTATCCTTGCTATGTTCTTCACTCTGTCGACACCTCTCTCTCTCTCTCTCTCTCTCTCTCTCTCTCTCTCTCTCTCTCTCTCTCTCTCTCTCTCTCTCTCTCTCTCTCTCTCTCTCTCTCTCTCTCTCTCTCTCTCTCTCTCTCTCTACCTCCTCCCCAATATCCTGTTATGAACACGGGTAGAAATTCAATGTGGGGGTTATAGACAGAAAGGGGAGAAGAGTGCACGGGCCAGAGAATGTGAGGTAGTGGAGTGAGGAAGACGAATGGTGAGTATTTGGTTGAGAGGAAATCGATGAAGAAGTGTAGGGAAGGGAGAGTAAGAGAGTAAGAGTGACTGAGAGAGCAGGGTCTGCCGTGGATTCAGGGTTGAGAAGGTAAGTGGAAACTAGAAGATAAGCGTACTGTGGTGAGAGACAGGAAGGTTATGGTGCCGAGGCATCTAAGTAAGGAAATACTTTCGTCAACGGAAACAGGATTCAGCACTTGGTGCGAGCATGTGTTATTCTGCTTCGAACTACATACCACTGAACTGACATAAAAGCTCACTACAGAAGAAAAAGTTAACCAATGTATGAACATGACCTTTTATGAAAGGCATCCCAACGGTGTCATACAAACGGAGGTTGCAATAGTTCGATCGAAACACAACGTGTCATGCCTAAACAATGGGATGAGGGAGGATTTGTCTAGTGTAGTCTGGGAGCACAGGCTGTATGGTGGGACGGTTCAGGAACAGTGGACAACTTTCAGAGAGCTTTTTCACGGTGCTCAACAGAAGCATATTCCAGTTAAAAGCAACGAGAGTGAGGGTGGGCAGAGCCGGCCTTAGGCAACGAAGGAAATAAAGGAAGTCATCTAAAAGCTAAACGCTCGGTCGTGTAAAGTCACCAAGAGCGGTGGGAAATTGGAAAATTAGCAAGACATTAAATCACCATAAAAGAACCAGCAAGGGTGCGAGAAAGAAAGAGAAGGTAGTTTATGAAACTACCAGCTGAGTCCCATCCTGGGCAGCAGCAGTATCTACACGGAAGAAAGGCCTGGCAATCTATCCCCGTATCTCGCCATGAAAAACCCTGTGGACCCCATGGTCCATGAGGTCACGAAGAGTCGGACTCGACTAAATGACCGAGCAACGATAAAATGGGGAAATAGCCGAGTCATTGAATGTCTATTTTGTGGGGTCGGTCTTCACGGTGGAAGACACGTCTAAGTGATATGTCATGCGATGGGATGTGAGGACCTGGATGCAATGGCTATCACGAAACAGGTAGTGCTGAACCAACGTGTGGGCCTGAAGATAGATTCTGATGATGGTCTGTTCCCGATGGAATGTATCCCAGGGGACTGAATGAAATGGCAGAAGTTATAGACGAGGCTCTGGTGGTAATTTACCAAATTCTCTGCACTCTGGGCAGGTCCCGGCGGATTGGCAATGGCGAATGTCACGGCACTGCTCAGAAAAGGACGCAGGCAAAAGGCAGGTAACTATTGACCAGTTAGTTTAACATCTGTAGTCGGGAAAATGCTTGAAGCTACCATTAAATAAGAAATAACGAGGTATCTGGAGAGAAATGGATCCATCAGGCAGACGCAACATCCTTTTAGCAAAAACTGGTCATGTTTGGGAAACTTACTTTTCTGGAGCAGGGTGGGCATCTGTCTTTTTCATAGATACTCGCACAATGATGGTCAGAACACACGTGTTCTGTACTCTTAAGCGTTTCTCCTTAACAAAGTTCACGTAGACTTTTCATTCATAGGCAAAAGGCTAATGGAAGGAATGACTTGCCTTTTTGCCGAGTTGGTCTGAACTGTCCTCAGATCCCGGCCCGCTCTATCATTATGAAAAGGGATGTGGTGGCGATGTGAGCGGGAATATAGTGAAACGAAAATAGCAAAAGGTAGGGTGAGTTTAATAATTGCTAGGACCCAGAGGTCTGTTCCCCTGCTGTGCCTCTCTCGGGCTCTGAACCATGTTTATTCTCCCCGCTGCCACGTTCTTAGATGACCGTCAGATCTGTAGAGTCATGATGACAAACAGCGACGGCCCCTGAGAACAACTTAGATATTTTGCTTATTAATTAGTTGAATAATTGGCGTGAGCGGATATTTCGCTGCGCTGATGAACTGCTCTCTGAACTTGGACTGAGTTACCCCATAAATGAATGTGTTTGTGCAGCAACTTAATATCATCAGCATGTATCCGGAATGTTGAAGTATGATTTCGGAATCATTGTAATTATTTTGATCCAGACCCGCAATGATGTAATAAAGGAATTCGACAACTTTAACGGACCACAGGATGATGAAGCTTCCGGAGATGGTGAGAAGTAAGATCACAGACCTCCTCCTGCTCTCCATCTCCGGGTCATTGCGGTTCTCCGCCTTGCTCTGACCCCTCAGCCCCTTACGGACGCGACTCGCCACTAAAATGTGTCTGACTGTCAGAGCATTGAACAGTAGAATCAACACGAACGGGAGTAAAGGCCTCAAAACAGTAGAAAGCCAGTCATACCCCATCCACCCGGGATCCGTATAGTAGGCCGGCTTTCGAATACAATCCCAGAGTATATTGTCAATCACTTTCGCAGGATTAAATGTAAAGAATTCAGGCATATTTTTAAAAAAGAACAGAACGCCGGTTGTTGTCAGAACCGCAGCCGCAGTTTTCCCGGTGCAATACTTCGCTTTCCGCTTCTGGCAACAGATGGCGACAAACCGATCAAATGTAAACGTGACAGTGAACCAGACAGAAGAGTCTGTGGCTGCAAATCCCAGGACAGCTACCGCACTGCATACCGGGGTGATGTCCAGGAAATTACCGGGGAAGTAGTAATAACTGATCTGCCACATTATGACGTCAAAGGTGATAGTAAGAAGATCCGCCGTTGCCATGGCCACCAGGTAGCGAGTGGTGCAGGAGGAGAGGCCGCACTTTCCCCGGGACAGGATCACAATCGCCAGCAAATTCACTAGGGGAACAGCAAAAGGAGCGAGTGAATTACTGTCTCGCCTCTCCGTTCTTTTTCAGAGCAGAGACAAGCTCGGAATTATCATAAGTCAGACTTTGTGTTTTCTAGCACATTCCTGTAGATTTGAAAAGTGTAAAGCGGGAGTCGCAGTTGCCCCATGTTGGTACATGCTGGGTGAAAGGGTACGGTGCTCGGCACCAGTAGAAGTGCACGTTCGGAAAGGATGCTTTTCAACTGATTGCGGGGGTGGGGGGCACTTTCGAAAGACCAATACAAACCTCAAGGTGTTCGGCTGATGTATAAAAGCGTGGATACGCTTGCACGATTCTCAATGATGGTTATTGCCGCGAACCCGTTACCTCTGTTTATGGCACTCTCCTCATACAGCGAAGCACCGCCCCTCGGCCACTGTCCACTTAAACAGCGAATTTATTTCCCCTGTTCGCATGTCTTGGCTTAATCTTCTACTCCCGTTTGTAAGCCGCCAATAGGGTCTGCGCCGGGATTCTTTCACACTCTGTCAAGGTATCCAATCGGAAACGTCTAATTTTTGCTTTTCAAAGATCTTGCCAGACCCGCTGAGCATTTCAGTTCCTTTGAGCGTTAGTGCCTAAACCATACAATTTCCGAAGGAAAGACAACATAAGCACTTCAAAACATCAACATACACAAAATGCTGGTGGAACACAGCAGGCCAGCCACATTTTGTGTGTGTTGTTGTTTGAATTTCCAGTATCTGCAGATTTCCTCGTGTTTACACTTCAAAACATCTTCCACTTTTAGGAATTGTTCCAAGTTACTGCAGCATTATTCGAAATATTTCGATGCTCATTGTTCCAGAGCGGGGATCTCCTGAACCCTACCCCGTCACTTCGCTGATAATCAGGCGTAGAAACAACTCTGTTAAACTAATACGCTAACACACCTTATTTGAATTTTTGATACCCCCGATGATTCAGAGTTTAAGATGTCTACCGCTCTCTCCTCAATTTCCGTTCCCTTCAGACTTACAGTAATGTCTTAAAACACGGCACAATACCGTTACACTTGAATTTAAATCATTTTGTGTTATAGCTACAGAATAACGCCAAGTAAACCATCAGTGTGTCGAGCGCGCTGGATCATCGTAGTCTACTTCCACGACAAGTTTCCATTGATAAACCAGAAATGGCCGCCATGGGTCCACAAAACTGAATTCAGCCCCCAGATCTTCCACTCTACCCCTGTTTGAACTGCCGGTTCATTTTGAGACTAGACCACAGAAAAGTAAAAAGAAAAAAACTGCAAGATAACTTCTGACCGAACACAGTATTGTCACAATGGCTGCACCAATGCACCGACATCACAACACGGTCGGTGACTGAACAAGTGCAAAGACCGCGCACACAGAACTGCGAATGTAGTTCGTCTAGGTTCTTACCAGGAACACCGATAATGGCAATGATCATGTACCATATCTTTCTCACACGGTAAAATGTTTCAAGCATGCTCTGTGACATTCAGCCTGTCTTCCAGCTGCCCGCGATCTCCCTGAAGAAACTCTGAGCTGACGAATCTCCACGGTCATTCATTTATACTGGCTCCAGCAGGCTGAATATTCAATACTACACAAGACTGACGTGTCTTCCAACAGCTGGGGTAAAAATAAACATGATGTCATACAATTAAAATCCCAATTGTGATGAGGTATGGATAGCCTGACACGAAACTGCAAAATCTTAAAGACAAAGAAGTGACGATTCGAGAAGTCAGTGAATATTGTTGCGAAACACTTTCAGGTTCGCCTCTCGGTTTAATAATAGTTATTGCTGATGTTGTCCCTTCCTAGACTGCATGGACTTTGTCATCATAGACCAAAGCGATACTGCCATTCAGCTGCTTTGCTTCACTCTGGAAATTGTCTCGGTTATGGAAATTCATGTTGTTTGTAGGTCCTTGTAATATCGTCCGGAGCCTTAAAATAATGTCGCAACCAGGCTTACGGAGATACGGAACGAATGCAAACCGTTAATCTAATGGATTAACGCTTTGTCCAGCCACGCAGCCCCAACCGTTAAAGGTGTCATTTCCCGGTGGACAAACCATTTCAAAATCTATCCCCATTCTCGGTCCGACATGTCAACCAACGGCCTCCTCTTATATTCCGCCAGGGTAACCTCCAATCTTGTGGCATGAACAATGGTATCTCTATCTTCCGGTACTTTTTCACTCATCTTTCCCTCTTCATTAATTCCCCACTCTGGACTCCAAATCGTCTGCCGCTGCCGCTGGAGCACCTCCTCTTCCCCTTTATCCCATAATTTACTCTCCTTTCCTATCAGATTCCTTCCTCTCCAGCCCTTTGCATTTTCCACTTATTTCGTCCCACAGCACCACCCACCTGCCGTCACCTACCATCTTCCAGCTTTTCCTTCTTCCCCCCCACCAACCTTCTTATTCGCACATCTTCCTTCTCCCTTTCGAGCCCCCTTGAAGGGCCGTGGCTGAAACGTCGACCACTTATTTATTTGCATAGACACTGCCT
This sequence comes from Hemitrygon akajei, assembly GCF_048418815.1. NCBI lineage: Eukaryota > Metazoa > Chordata > Chondrichthyes > Myliobatiformes > Dasyatidae > Hemitrygon > Hemitrygon akajei. The sequence continues at coordinate 519,291 of NW_027332066.1, forward strand.
ACCTGATATTGGTACACATGCAGTTCGTCACAGAGACTGAATAAAGCTCCATGGTCTCATTTATCTTTCACCGCCCTGCCACCTCCATGTTGAGAATTCACACACCTACACCCTTGACCCAGTTCTGAGGGCGAGTTTTTGTTTATTCATTTACGGGATGTGGGCTTCGCCGTCTAAACCATCATTTATTACGCATCCGTAGTTGCCCTTGTGAAGGTGGTGGTGAGCTGCCTTCTTGAACAGCATTCCCTGAGGTGTAGGGACATCCACACTGTGTTGTTAGGGAGAGATTTCCATTATTTTCACCCAGTGACAATGAAGGAATGGAGTTGTCTTTCCATTTAAGGATGGTGAGTGACCTGAAGGGGTATTCCCTCATGGTGGTGTTCCCAGGTATCTGCTGTTCTCATCCCTCTAGATGTTAGTGGTTGTGGACCTGGAAGGAGCTGCCTCAGGAACTATGGCGTGTTGTTGCAGTGAGCTGGGTCAGGGGTTCAGGTATGTCAGTTATCTACATGGAGATGGCGGGGCGGTGTTGTGGGTAGTTACACTGCTGCAACTGTTCATTGGTGGTGGAGGGATTGCATGCGTGTGGAAGGGGTACCAATCAGGTGGGCTGTCTTGTACTGGATGGTGTCAAGCTTCTTGAGTGTTGATGGAACTGTACACCTCCAGGCGAGTGACAAGTATTCCATCACAGTCCCGACCTGAGCCTTGTAGATGGTAGACGGGCTTTGGAGAGTCACAAGTTTAGTTAGTCTCCGCAGGAGCCCGAGACTTTGTCCTGTTCTGGTCGCCACGGTGTTTACGTGGATACACCAGTACAGTTTCCTGTCCATGGTAACCGCCAGGAGGTTGATAGTAGGGGATTCAGTGATCGTAGTGCCACTGAATGTCAAGGGATGATGGTTGGAGATGGATGAGTGTTAGCAAGCTTCCCCTCCTACGTAGTTTGTTTCATTGAATGAGTTCTCCAAATCTAAGATTCTGTTTCAGACTTCGGAATAAAATCTGTCACGTGACTCGCGCTTCGAAACAATCGTGGGCCATAAATTTTCCAAACAGGTCGAACTGTGGATCTATTATCTGGAAATAGTCTTAGGTTTCGCAGATAATCATCAGCAAAAACAAGATAAACAAAGCTGAACTCATTACGTCCGCTTGCATTTAGTCTGATGAAGCCATCCCGAGAAAAAAATCTCCATTCCTGCCAGCACATGGAACGAACAACGACCTCGTTTTCCCTATTTACTGTTTTGCACGTTATGTCTTTCTGGACAACATACCTATACGTCACCTATCAGTCTGCATCTCTGTTTCTCTCTCTGTTACTCTGTGAAATTAATTATCTTTAATCTGCTGCAGTGCAAGATATTTTGACTTTGATCGAACGGATTTCACAGAGAGAGGGACAATGAAAAGCCGTTTCGGAGACGGAAATGTTTCTTTTTCAACCACACTGGATCGATATACAGATGGGTACTCCATGGGAACGACGTCCGTTTATCATTCATTGTCACTTCGAGGGTATTTACAAAGGCCGACAGCAAGTCGCTAGAGTGTAATCTCTCACTTAGTGTCCTAGATATAAATACAGAGATTGTCTATTATTTGGTGGACATAGCCTGCCAAAGTAATTGAAGGTTCACGTGAAGTGGCCGAGAGAATGAAGCACAATGAGTGGGCAATCAACTCATATGAAAATACAAATTCTCAGCCCTAATGTGGCGTCCCGACATGCAATGGAATAACGTAAAAAGCCTGATTCAAGACAGGATGAAGATTAACATCAAGTCCCCGGTAGTTCACAACCAGGGTAGAGCTCCACCGTCATTGGCCGGACTGAAAAGTGGCTAGTGTCGAGGATTCGCCACTCTGGTTGCCCGGAGTGTGGCTCGACCCCGCTGTCCATTTATCATGCAGGCCGCCAGTTATTGCTTTTCATAGGAAGTCTGTACTTATTAGCCTGTCCTGATCACTCAGTGCCCAATCGTAAGAGTTCCCTTACAAGTACTACTGTTTGTGATTTCACCTTTAGATTGGGTTTGTGCCTTCCAGTTAATTTTAAGTCTGTGTCTGAGTTAATTCTAGATCTTACACTACACGGTTTCACTGCTACTCTGGGCTCTCTCCTTACATCGACATGATCATTAGACTGCTACGGCACCCAAATACAAGATCGTCTCTCCTAAATATTAATGAGCTTCAGCGGGTTATTAACATTACTAAAGTTATTTTTTTCATCACTGGGACAGTTTGAACAGTGCACCCTCTGAATTGTACAAGTGATTGCGAATGTTATGGGTACTTGGTTATGGAAGCATGGCTGATGGATGGGTACGATCGGCATATCGGGGTTCCGGGGTATAAACGCGCTGATAAAGATGAAGTTAACTGAGGAAGAGATTGCACGACTTAGTGTGGAGAGCATCACTGAAGTTCATAGGGAGTTATCGCCATGGAGGGACCGATCAGCTGGTCTTCTCCGATCAACTTCACGTTCAAGGTTGAGAGTAATCAATGTAAGACAGGGCGGGCAACCACTGCGCAAAAATAAATAAATAAATACATACATAAAATAACAAACTGTGCAAATAGAAATGGTAAGAAATTACTTGTTTAAAAACGTATGCCGTTTAAAATTGTAACAGATAAAAATGAATTGAAAAGACAATTTTTATAAAGCACTTTGGGCACTCGTTGATCATAGATTAACACTCTCTAGGACGGAAGGGAGAAGTCACATGAAACGTCACAATATATTTACAGAAGAGTAAAATTGATGCCGTAAGGGTAAAAAAAGGATGTAAAGAAAACTGATAGATTCCAAAATATTACATCAACCTCGGAGAACAAAATAATTCTTTCATGTTGCTCTGTCCAGTTCGGTTCTGTTCAGCTTTAAATCTGCACTCTAGTTTACTGAATCGGACCAAGATTGTGTATTAAAACAGAAACAAAGAAATGAGCTATACTTTAACATACCTTCTAAACATGCATGATTTAATGTTATATGTTCCATCATCAGTAAAACTACAACAAATAATTAAAATAGTAGAACTGTTTTCAAAAGATATAAATACGAATCCTGGACTGGATAAATGCAGAACATTAAATATCAGGAAAGGCGCAATAGAGCTAATAGAATACAAAACAGAGCAGTTACATACAATACAACCGACGGATAAACATTTGGGATATCAGCAAGTAAATTTAGAAGGTCATAGTACAATAAAGGAAAAAAAAAGAACTTCTGACAGAATTTACTTCAAGGTTTAAGAAAACCGGCCGAACATAGCTAAAAAGATAACAAAGACAATGAATATTTCCCCTAAACCGATATTAAGGTACCCCTCTGGCATAATAACTTGGTTCGAAAGCTGTCTGGAATCCTTACAAATATAAACAAAAACTGAAAATACAGATTTTATAAAACAATATGGACAGTCGTGCATTATAGATTAGCACGACCTAGGACTGAAGGGAGAAGACAAAAGCAGACACAAAATAAAATGCACGCCAGTCAAATACACGCATTCCACCCGAGCATATGCAATTCGGATAAGCGATACACACCACTGAACTCAAACTGAAACGAAAGCACAACTCCGAAAACGGAAGAAACTACCTCAATAGAAGGCAGCCGTTTAAAGGTGGTGACCCTCCAAGGATGAGATCACCAGGGTGTGAACCGACGAGATAATGAAGTGTCCAATGCCTGGCTCAGAGTTTGGGACCTCTTCCCAGAAACAGATGCGTTCCTTTTGGCAATACTGGACCAGGTGGCTAACACAGAAGAGCGTCAATGACCAGCAAATTTAACGTGATAGATGCAGAAAATGCCAAGAGAAACCTGAAACAATTTACCACATTACAGGATCATGCTGCATTGTGTAACTCAATCTGATTATGTACATGGACACAATCATTTATCTGTTTTAAAATACATTTTAAAAAGACACCATACCTTACTATAAACAAAACCCTGATCAGTTTCAGCGTCACAGTCCTACAAATTATATTACGACCAATCTGTAATTACAGGCAGGTCAATCCAATAAAAGTTTAAGAAATACTGAAACAATACAGGATCAACAAGCAGGAACATGCAGATGTAGTCACTCCAAAACGGACATAACATACAGAAATCAGTAAGTGACAAACACCAGTAATATGCCGAATGAAGAGAAAACGGAAAGGCTATGGATCATGAACAGGGTGCACATTGATCCAATAGCAATATTGACAATTGGTATCGTTCCACCTTCACTTCACAATGGCATTCAATGATTCGGACCACACGGCAATATTGATGTAAACATCCGGAAAGCCGCAATAGGCACCACCAAGAGAATAGTATGAAAGTTCCCAGCAATTGAGAAATGACTGCACTTGGCTACTCCCTTACCTCATGTTTCACCGGCTTGGGCTGAGAGAAGAAAAAGCAATATTAATATGCGTACACACTTGCCGGATTTGGAAATGCTCAGCAGATATGAAGGTCAGGTGGGAAATAAAATATCATTTTGGCTTTGGTCAGCATCTATTCTCAATATAACAGGCGTCTGAAGCCAAAAGATGCCTATAAGTATAAAACTCAATACCCTTTCACCTTATAAATGAGATCATGTCTACTGAATAGACCATAAGACCATAGAATATAGGAGCAGAATTAGGGCAATTGGCCCAGCAAGTGTGTTCCGTCAATTCATCATGGATGATCAATTTAGCCCCTCAGTTTTAATCTCCTGCCTTCCTTTCCACCCAACACCACTCTCATATCCATCCATGCTCTGACCAATGAATAATCTGTTACACTTGACTTTAAATATACATAAAAAGGGCACGCAAAGCTACCAGTGTCAACGAATTCCACAGATTTTCTACTCTCTGGAAAAAGAAATTCCTCCAACTCTCTGTTCTAAAAGGATGTCCCTCTATTCTGATGTTGTTTCCTCTGCTCTTGGTCCCTCGCAACAAAGGAAACATCCTCTCCACATCCACTCTGTCAAGGTCATGCAACACTCGATAGGTTGCATTGAGTTCGCCCCTCATCCCTCCGAATCCCGGTGAATACAGGCCCAGAGCATCAAACGCTCTTCATATGAGAAGGTGTTCAACACTGCAATCATTTTCATGAACCTCCATCTAACCCTGTCCAGTTTCAGTACATGCCTACTAAGATAAGTGGCCCAAAACAGCACACAACAGTGAAAATGAGGCCTCATATGTGGTTTGTAAAATCTCAATATTACATCCTTACTTTTATATTTGTGTCCCCTTGAAAAGAATGCCAGCCTTGTAGTTGCCTTCCTCTTTAGGAAATCCTGCACAAGGACTCCCAAATCCATTTGTACCTCGGATATTTTTTCTGTATTTTCTCTTAATTTAGAAAATAGATAACCCTTTCATTTCTTCTACCGAGGTGCATGACCATGCACTTCCAGACACTGTAATGAACAGAGCAATAGAAGAGCGGCAGAGGGGATTGCCAGGACATGCTGGAACTAGCGCTGGGAGTGACAGTCAGCGAGCCGATAGTGGTGTACTGGTGAATGGGCAGCTTCTCACCGGGACACCCAAGAATGATACAGCCTGCATTCAAATTCGACCGCGAAGACCCCAAAATGCAACTTCTGCAGGTGTTTCTCGTAACAGAACCCCACTGGCAACTGAGAACACACGACTCATTCGGAAAAGACAAGCACGCATGAAATGGACATTTTAAGTGCGTTTGTTGTCCGTCGTTTCCGTCATTTCAATTGAAGTACACACACTTATAAAGTGCGTACATTATGGAGTAATGGTACTTGAGACTGGCATGACAGCGTACAAGGATAAACTTCCTCAGCAGTATATAGCGCGAAATCACTCCATACAAGTAAATGCACAAGGAATAGCAGATCAGCGAAAGCGATAATAAAGAACATATAATATAATCCCTACAGACATGTAAAACCAAACACAATATGAAGTTGCGCAAGAGCTGGAGAGAAATCAAACCAAAGAACACAACAATGGTGTACAAAAAAACATTGAAGTTGACAACCAAACCCTGGAGGAGCTATTAAAAATAGATTCACTTCAACAACGGTTGCACAACCTTCCGGTAATTGTAACATCATAGACGCACAGCCTCCGCAGAATGTTGATGATGAATTAGAGTTTTGAGACAAAATTTTCCTAACTGTTATCGGCACCCAATAACATATTGCATAATAGTGAGTGTCGGAAACTCGCACAGAGGAGGATGAGGATTAATAGGCATAAAAATATACATATCAGTCAGCTAAATCTTCTGATAATATGTTTCCATCAAGGAAATCGGGACTCAGCACTCAGCGGGAGGATGTGCATTTCTGATAAAAAGTACACACTACTAAACTTAAATGAGAGCATATCCCAAGAAAATGTAGAAACTACTACCACATGAGTAAAAATTAACCCAAGGAAAAGCAAGACCCTGCATGGAAGACACCCCACGATCTGAGCAGTCTGGGCGTCGACATGGAAGCGTCGTCCGCATTGCTGAGAGTTGTCCAGCTCCTCCATGAGACAGAAAGGCTCCTTGTTGCAATGCCGATCCAGCTGGTTAACGCAATAGTATTATCAGATATAAATAATACAAGACCAACAAATGCAGGGTGGTAAATGCAGAAAATGCCAAAAGAATCCAGAAACAACTTAACACATTACAGGATCCTGCAGCAGTTTAACACAATTCATTATTTACACAGACATAATCAAGGGACAAACGTCAAAATATTGTGATGGAGATCAAAACATTGGTTTCAAATATAAACTTAAAAGACACACTCCCCGACTGCAGATAAAAGACTGATCCAGTTTTAGAGTCCGACGAATTATTTTACGAACTATCCGTTATTATAGGTAGGAGAATCCATAATATGCGTCCTGATAAAACATTACAGGGTAAACCATCAAGAACCAGGAACCAATCATTCAGACCTTCTGATGAGTCCCTAGCAGGGCCAGGTTTGCCGACTGGCAACAATCCAATAGCCGCCCCTAACTCCCACGACCTTGTTCTTGTTGTCTAATCTCTGAAGCCCTGCTCTTTAGCTTCTTCCTGATCACTGGGAGGAGATATACAGCCAAGTGATCAGATTTCCCGAAATGTCGTCTTGGAAAATTCTTCATCCCTAATCGCAGTGTAGCAATGGCCGAGGGCGTTGTGACACTCGGAGCTGCAGGTTACATTGCGAAGATAACTGGGCAGTGATTTCTTCAAACGAGCCTGATTGAAGTTTGCGTCAATGATTTTAAAGACTGATTGAAGTCACTAAAATTGCTTGGAAGAAGTCGGGCTGGACGGTTTCTTGTTTGCTGATGACATCATTCAATATCAAAGTCGGCATTTAGCGGGTTGTAAACACCGGTCAGGATAACGAGGAATCGCCTGTATTTAGTCATTAGAGGATTGGGAAAACAAGAGTACGACAAGAGAGCTGCGTCCTAGCAACTCAGAGAGTTTATTCTGAAACACAAATTTCCAGCTTTTGCCGGATTGAGGGAGAGCAAAGTGCCACGGGATAGGGAGGTGCTTCGGAAGAGTTCGATTGCACAGTCATGTCTGTGATATGATAGGATGTTTGCTTCTCTATCACTGTAGGCGATAGCTAAGTCAGGATAATCCCGTGCAGGTTTGGTGAGCGCCAAGGTCCGATCCGTTTCCACAGTTTATGTGGTGAAATCAACTGAGGTTGCTGGCTTGTGGTCCAGCAGCTGGGCCTCCCACTCCACAGTGCAGCGGACGACCAGGGAGAGCCTTGAGTGGGGAGCCAAGAGGAACTCAAAGTGAAAGGAATGGAATGGACTCGTGGTGCCCAAGCCGTGTGGGCGTCCGCCTGGCTCTCACAGATGCCAAGGGAGTTTCGTCAATGGCCGTGATGTCGATGGCGTGCGAGGAAGTTTCGGCTCGGCGTCCAAGCTGCACACACACAATCCCATTCAGAAAGTAATCTGCTGCGCTGGAATAGAGGGCCTCCTTCGCGTGTGGAGCCGACGGGTTGTCGAGGAGGACAGAGGGAGTGAGACGGACTGTGGTAATGGAACGAGGGGCTGGGGAGAGCCGAATCGGTTGATATTTGATGCGTTGGTGGTCGGCTCCACCGTATTAGCTACTCGTGTTTTTGCTATCCGCGCCGAAGCTCGTTGGTGTTAAAGCATTTTCCCCTAACTGCGTGGATTCTGAAGCCATTGGTTCATGATTCCATAAGATCTTTGTCAATACGGAGAGCCAGACTGAAGAGGTGTTAGAGGTCGGTGGGCAACTCCCAAGTAAACAGCTCATCTTTCAATTGCTCCAAAGGCCGTGATGGAAATGGACAAGCGTCTGTTCCGTCAGTCTAGCAGAACCCCTGGGCGATGATCCTGGATTCCACGGCACAATCCTTGTCGCAGGAGAAGTATCAGATCCGGTGCCTCCTCTGCACATCTCGGAAGGCCCAGCTCTCGTCAGCGGTGAAATCTTTATACTTATGCAAATGCTGTCTTTATTAGCGGTTGCCCAGGTCAAATCTCGTCCAGTCAATAGACAGACTAAGAAGACGATCTTGTCACGGTGTATAGAATATAGAGAGCGCTGGAGCTCGAAGTGTTAGACGCTCTGGGACAGAAACTTGCAATGCCGGGTTAGAGATTCATCGTATCCGTTTGTGCAGCAGAACTCGCGGTTCAGAGACAGGACAATTCCCAGCGAGGAGGTGCTCCACTGAGGCAGAGAGCTGCATGAGAGTGGCAGACCGTAGTTAATGACTCTCTGCTGCTTCTGGGTCGTGTGTTCATGCCGGCAGACGATATCCTTTCTTCAAACATATCCTTTCTTCAATCGACGTTTCACTCATCGATTCAGGAAAGGCTGAGGAGTTTGATCTAAAAGGAGAACAGCGGAGAAGATTCAGCGGCGATCGATAAAATTAATCAGAACCGGCAACATAACGAGCCACGAAGGGCCACAAAGCGAGAGAGATCAGAAACTAAGTACAACATGCAACGGGCTCATCTTCAGGCAGGGGAGTGAAAGCTCGGAGCAACTGGTTCGATGAGTGAACAGGGGCTATGGACGAGAATTGGGGTCAAAAGGACACTGATATCTGAACTGTTCAATTCTCCTGATGGCACACCACTGCGTCAGCTCCATTGTAATCACATCGTTGACCGATGGGGAGCAGAAAATTACCCGATGCTAATCGGGCCAATATTATATATTTCTGCACTATGACATTTCCCCTCAGTGAAGTCAAGTATTAAACACCACATTATCAATCCACATCACTACCTTCACTGATATTTGGAATTCCATTACCATGTCCTTCTCAGAAAGGCAGCGTCCATTATTCAGGGCCTCCAGCACACAGGGCATGCCCTTTTCTCATTGTTACCATCAGGGAGGAGGTACAGAAGCCTGAAGGCACGCACTCAGTGATTCAGGAACAGCTTATTTCCCTCTAGCAGCCGATTCCTAAATGACCAATCTTTGGACAATACCTCAGTATTTTTTAGTATACAGTATTTCTGTTTTTGCACGTTTTTCAAAATCTATTCCTTAAACGTAACTGTTTTACTTGTTTATTTACTATTATTGTTTTATTTATTATTATTATTATTATCTCTGCTAGATTATGTATTGCATTGAACTGCTGCTGCTAAGTTAACACATTTCACGTCCCCTGACGGTGATAATAAACCTGATTCTGATTCTGAATCAGCACTCACGAGAACCCGTCAGTCTCTGTCAATATCGTAGCACTGCTCGCCCATGGACGATCATCACCACGTACCTCAATATTGATCCCGACCTGACGTTCAGTATCCATCTAATGAAATTAATCCCGTAACCCACGACCCATTGATATATTACTGCAACGAGTATCTAGTCACAGTGGAAGTATTTCCTTGTGTGCCGCTCAGTTCAGATCACTCAAGACATAAGCGCTTCGTCACGAGCAAACTACAGAATACGGAATACTGTGTAGTATTCCCAATGGAAATGCTGGTCAGTTCGTCAAATACGTAAACCCGATCACCTACCTCACTATCAACAACGCTACCAATTAGTTGTCATTGTTGGTACTAATGTAATGAATGCAGATGCTCTGCCGGTTTAAACATTTTCACCGGTTCGAGGGTCGTGTGTACGGAGATTGAATTACTTTGCTTCATACCGCTGCGAACATGTGACGGGCCGCACCAGTGCTGGAGGGACACAGCCGGTCAGGCAGCATCTATGGAAATGGAAAAGCGTTTGACTTTGCGGGGGCGAACCCAGGAAAGAGCTGGAGAACAAATGGAGGAAGATGCCGGAATAAGAATGTTTGGGTAGCGGGAGGAGAACAAGCCGGAAGCTGCTAGGTGAAGTCACGTGATTGGAGTAGGGTGAACAAGTAAGTGTCTTGGAGGGAATTAGCGGAATAGGCACAGTGCTTGAGAAGAAGGAATATAATAGGAGAGGAGAGTGGACCATGGGAGAAAGGGAAGGAGGGGAGGCACCGGGGGAGAGGAAAGACAGACGAGGAGAAGATTAAGAGTCCAGAGTGGAGAAGTAAAGAAGAGGGAAGGGGGAGGTGGAAATACCGGAAGATGGGGATACCCATGTCCATGCCATAAGATGGAGGTTACTTTGACGGAATGAAAGGAGTTACCCCTCCAATCTGACAGTGGCCAATCGTGGCAGAAAAGGAGGCCATGGATATGTCGCACCTGGAATGGGGATAGAAATGGGAACGGCTGGCCGCTGGAAAACTTTGTCGATGCAGCTGGGGTGTTCGACGATGCGCTAATGAATCAGGAAATGGGTCCCGGCCAGAGCGTCGACATATTTCCAGAGATGCTGCCTGACCTGTTGAGTTCTTCCGGCATTTTGTGTGTGTTGCGATTCATTGGATGAACGGTTTGGTAAGTTGGCTGTCTTCGTAAGCTTGGAAGCGATATTAGTTTAAGGCCCTTCACAATGTTACAAAGGGACATACAAAAAAAATTATTCTGTTTTACATAATTCTATTGTAAGATCTGTCACCGGAGCAATTCTCAGAGTGAAACAGAGCAGCCGATGACGATACAGCATTGGTCTATGATGTCCACCCCCATGGGGCCAAGGAATGGACAGGATCTACGATAACAATCATTAAACCGAGAGGCGAGTCTGGGAGTGTTTCACAACACTCACTGACTTCTCCAATCGTCATTTTTTTGTCTGAGATTTTGTAATTTCGTGTCATGCAATCCATATCTCATCACAATTGGGATTTTAATTTAATGACATCATGTTTATTTCTACCCCAGCTGTTGGAAAGCACGTCAGCCTTGTGTAATACTGAATATTCAGTGTGCTGGCGCGAGTATAAATTAATGACCGAGGAGATTCATCAGCTCAGAGTTTCTTTAGCGAGATCACGAGGCAACTGGAAGAGAGGCTGAATCTCATACAGAATGCTTCAGACATTTTTCCGTGTGAGAAAAATATACTTCTTGATCATGGCCGTTATTGGTGTTCCTGGTAAGAACGGAGGCGGAGTGGAGTTTACAGTTTAGTGTCCGCGGTCTTTGGACGCGTTCGGTTACCGACAGCGTTGTGAGGCCGGTGAGTGCGGTGCAGACATTGTGACAAATCCCTGTGTTCGTTCAGAAACTCCCTCGCCGTTTAATCCATGGCCTCGGCGGAATGTAAAGCGGCAGTTGAAACAGATGTAGAGTGGAAGATCGAACAGTTAGATTCATTTTGTGGATTCAGAGCAGGCAGTTCTGATTTATCAATGCAAAGCCGCTGTCAAAGTAAACTCCGATCATCCAGCGCGCTCAGCACCTTTTCGGGCTAGTTGGTATGATTCCGTGTCAATAGTGTAAGATGCTTTACATTCAGATTTATCGTACTGCGCTGCGTTTTAAGAAATCGCTTCAAGTCTGAAGGGAAGGCGGGGAGCGGATCGCCGCTGAGATTCAGGGGAGAACTGTAGACATCACTTGTGAGTAAGACATCGAACCATCGTGAGATTCCAAAATTCAAGTAAGGGTCTGTTAGAGTTTCAGTACACCAGGGCTTGTTTCCATGTCCTACGATACGTGTAGTGAAGAGGGAGTGAAGAGCCAATCCAGCAGTGTCTGTGGGAGATCGGACGGGGTAAGGTACATGTGATACTCCGCTCCGAAACAATAAGCTTGGCAGCATTTGGAATAATACGGCAGTAATTTTGGAAGAACCACTAAAAGATGCAAATATTTTGAAAAAAACACATACATTGGCTTTCTTTTGGAAATTGGATGGTTTAAGCACTAACGTTCAAAATACATGCTAGATCTTTAAAATCGGGAAATAGAACTTCCTGATTGCAACCGACCACGGTCAAACGTAGTTACAGAATTTTACAGAAGCGAACTAAGGGAGGTTCCTGTACGCGGATGGCAAAAAGGAGTTGAAGAGGACGTGAAGTCACGCGAACGGGAGACAGAAGCGGCGGGATCGGGGCTCCGCTCTGAGGGGCGATTCCAGGACGTATCTGACGGAAACGCAGCAAACATCGTCGCCGAGAAATTGCCGAGGTATCCAGGCTTTGTATATGTCAAAACCTTGATCGTTGGACATTTGGAATTATTTCTCTAAACCAAAGCATATACGCCAATTCGTTGACAATGCATCCTTCCCAAACCCTGCTCCTTTTCCAGGACCGAGCACTGCTACCATTCAGCCGGCATGCATGCAGTTGTAAGAGAAATCTGCGATTCCCGCTTTACACTTTTTAAACTCCGGAAATGCATTGTCAGCAAACTTTGATTGTTCTGAATTTTCAGCACATCTCTGTGTTGAGAGCCATGGTGCGGCGTGACAGTAATTCACTCATTATTTTTTTCTGCTGTTCCCCCAGTGAATTTAGTGGCGATTACGATCCTGTCCCGGGGAAAGTGCGGCCTCTCCACCTGCACCACTCGCTACCTGGTGGCCATAGCAACGGCGGATCTACTAACCATTATCTTTCAGGTCATATTGTGGCGGATCAGTTATTATTACTTCCCCGGTTCTTTTCTGGAGATGACCCCCGTATGCAGTTCCATCTCTGTCCCAGCAAGGGCAGCCACAGACTGCTCTGTCTGGTTCACCGTCACTTTTACGTTTGATCGGTTTGTCGCCATCTGTTGTCAAAAGCTGAAAGTAAAATATTGCACCGGGAAAACTGCAGCTGTAGTTTTGACAACAACCAGCGTTCTTTTCTGTTTTAAAAATGTGCCCTACTTCTTTATGTATCGACCGCTGAAAGGAATTGACAATATACGCTGGGACTGCATTCGTAAATCGAGCTACTATACTGATCCTGGGTGGGTGGGATACAGCTGGCTTTCTACCGTTCTAGCGCCATTATTCCCGTTTGTTTTAATACTACTGCTCAACGCTCTGACAGTCAGACACATTTTAGTGGCTAGTCGCGTCCGTAAGGGGCTGAGGGGTCAGAGCAAGGCGGAGAACCGCAGAGACCCGGAGATGGAAAGCAGGAGGAGGTCTGTGATCTTACTCCTCACCATCTCCGGAAGCTTCATCATCCTGTGGTCGGTAAAAGTTGCCGAATTCCTTTATTATACCATTGCTGGATTGGATCAGAATAGTTACAACGATTCGGAATATATATTTCAACACACCGGATACATGCTGATGATATTAAGTTGCTGCACAAACACGTTTATTTATGGGGTAACTCAGTCCAAGTTCAGAGAGCAGTTCATCAGCGCAGCGAAATATCCGCTCACGTCAATCATTCAACTAATGAACAAACAAGCTATCTAAGTTCTTCCCAGAGGCGGTCGCAGTTTCCGTTTTCCATCTCGACACGGTAGAACTGACAGTCATCGGAGAACGTGGCAGCTGCGAGAGTGGTTGAGAGCCCGAGCGAGACCCAGATCCGGAACAGGCTCTTCGGCAACTGCAGCCGGCGACTTCCACCTCCCACCGGTCATTAAACTCAAACCACCTTCTGTTTGTATGTTTCACCACATTCCCGCGGCCGTTACCGCCACACATCAATCGGTAACAAATCCCGCCCTCCAGTGTAAATGCTCACCGGTCAAGTGATCGGCATATCCGTTGCTTCTCGCTGACGGTGAGGCAATGGAGCACCGAGCGGAAACGCTGCCGGCACAAGGAGAACGGGCGGAATTCACACTGAGCGCACCGGAGACCAGCTCGGGACCGCTCCGTGCTCGCAGTGAGTAGACAACACCGCAGTGAGATTTAACTGTTCGCATCCAACATCGGATCGGTACGTCCGCCAACACGCTTTGAGCAGACAAAGTCCACGTGCACAAGCATCCTAAGATCAATTGTCCAATTAACCTGTATCCAGCGAGTTTGTATCAATTTCCTGATGTGTTCACCTGCACAGGGAGTGTCTGCAGAAGGTCCGATTATCATTAAAGTTGACTTATATTACTTTGTGAGAAAAACACGTTTCCTCTTCATTTCCCTGGATGTTTGGCGGGGATGGGAGAGGGATCGGCATCCGTTAGTCTCGTGAGACCACGGATTTGCACCTTTGGAAGGTTTCCAGGGCGCAGGCCTGGGCAGGATTGTACGGAAGACAGGCAGTTGCCCAAGCTGCAAGTCTGCCCTCTCCACGGCACCGATGTTGCCCAAGGGAAGGGCAAGGGGCCGATACAGCTTGGCACCGGTGTCGTGTGGTTAAGCGCCTTGCTCAAAGACACAAAACGCTGCCTCAACTGAGGCTCGAACTAGTGAGTTTCAGATCAGTAGACCAAGGCCTTAACCACCTGACCACGCGTCTACACGGGTGGGAGAGTAACAAAAACCTGTAATGACTTCAACTGAGGCTCGAACTAGTGAGCTTCAGATCAGTAGACCAAGGCCTGAACCACCTGACCACGCGCCTACACGGGCGGGAGAGTGACAAAAACCTGTAATGACTTCTCAATTGCCAAAAGCTTTCCGTCTATTCTAGTGGTGTTTAGTGTTGTGGCGTTTTGGACAATTACATAAATATTGTTGTGTCGGCCTAATTGTTTAATATTATTGTGTAGTGACTTTAAGGTGGAAACAGTTGCAGATATTACTGTCGGTACAATAAAAAAACACTGTTCATACCATCGTCTATCCATTTTCTCCTTGAAGTCATAATATTTCTACTGCTTTCACTTCTAGATTTCAGAATGTTTTGCATGTTTGGAATCGGTCCATGAAGGAAGTTGTTCTTGCTGGTGTATCCTGTAATATTCTATCGGGAAGGTTATTATGGATATGTAATAATAGATCGGTCCTCGTATCAATATGTACTCCGGCTCTCAGACTGAATGAGGATTGTATTGATAGTAATGGACCGTATCCTTCATGAGTTTGTGTTTCAAAGCAAGTTTTTGGTGAATGATGCTTGCCACTTGGTTCTGCCTTTGTGAGTAATCGGATTGAACTAAACTGTTGCAAGATCCCTGAATGTGTTGGATAGTTTCTGGATTCTCCTGGCATTTTCTCCTTTTGTCATCTTGTTGGTCTTTAACTGTGTAATTTAATATTTTTTTGTGTTAACACTGATCCTACTTTGCAGCAGAGGGAATGGAAACTCCACGAACACCCTGTTTTTGAATGTGTGTAACTCGCTGACATTCGTCTTCCCTCCCCTCTCCACAGTGCTCTCGATTATTTCGTTTCTACCTTCCACCCTACCCCTCAGCATTCTCTCAGCCCACTCCAACCCCTCAGCACACCCTCCTATCTCTCAGCCTTGTTCCTCCATCCTCTCGTGTTCTCCTCTCCCTGCTCTCCTTCTCCTACCCCTATCTCACTCTTCTCAAACCCATTTTCCCTCACTCTCACTTCCCCTGCCTCCTTTCAGCCTACAACCCTCCTCAATTCGGTTCAATTCAATTTCAATTAAATTGTCATTTATCCATATATGAACACTTATGAATACAGACAGACAAATAGTAACCCCGTTACTACGGGGTTAAGGTGCGAAGACACTTTACCAACACACACACAGTGAGCACACGCAAGATCATGATGACGTAATAACAGTCCCGACACCTACCTTCCCAATCCACCACCTCCCCCCCACCCCCCCCGCCACCCCGGTGACGCCGTGGCTGCATGCATATGTTATCACAGCCACATAGAACATCAGTAATAATTCAGCAACGCAGGACATATATAGTTTAACACTGGACACCCCAGCCCACAGATATCATCTCCCGACGGTCCAGGAACACCTGCTAGGCGACATCGCGGCTTTGTGGCGCAGTTCCCCTCCCGACCACCGACTCCGACAATGTCCAAAGAGTGAAAAGGTGAACCGGAAGTTTGGGAAATCGATGATCATACCCATCAGACACACACAGTGAGCGCACACAAGAACACAATCAGAGAGACTGACGCAGACATAGTGGGGAATATGAGAAATATTAGGAGAGAACAGACAGGGGTGAGAAGAAGACTTTGGAAAGAGTAAGACGAAGCGGGTAGAGATACGAGTGGAAAGGGAGACTGGGAGAGTGTCGAAGGGAGAGACACGCGGATAGAGATTCGGACGCGAGAGAGAGACTGGGGAGAACTCGTTACGGAGGGAGATTGTGGGAGAGACGGTGTGGTCAGGGAGAGAGTGCCTAGAGGTAGCGAGAGAGAGAGACTGGAGAGAGAGAGAGAGACTGGAGGGAGGGAGACTGGAGAGAGGGAGAGACTTGAGGATGAGGAACATCTGGAAGAGAGTGACTGGCTGACTGGATTGCTGAGGAGAGTGTGGGAAAGGCGTGGGATGTGATAACCAGAGAGAGAGTGGCGGGGTAGAGAGAAAAAACATGAGAAGATTGAGAGGGACCTTGGATACGGCGAGAGGCCATGGTGAACAAACAGATCGGGGTGGGTAAATTTCGTGGATGTGGTTTAGGAAGAGAGATCGGAGTGGGGATGGAAATTGGGTTGGGCAGAGACGAGGATGAGGAGCAAGATCGGAGCATCGAGAGACGGAGAGAGAGGTTGAAACCTGGGAGAGAGATTGGGAGGGGGAAGCGACTGGAGTAAAGGGAGCCTGGAGGAAAGTGAGATGGGGGTATTCGTAGCGATGGAAAACGAGCTAGAAAGAGACCGGGCTCGGGAGAGACACGAGAGAAGGGAAAGAGTGACTGAGGGAGTTAGAGACTGGTGGGAAGGGGAAGAGACTGGGGGTTAGAGAAGGACAGATGGGTGGAGAGACACACGGGGGGGGGTGTTATAGTCTGAGGGACAGAAAAACGGCAGAGATTGACGGGGCAGAGAAAACGGGCTGGAGGGATGCGGGGGGAGAAACGGTGGAGATACAGCAGTTGAGAATGTTATGAGAGAGAGAGAGACCGTAAGTGAGAAAGACTGGGTAGAGAGAACGAGGTAGAGAGAGTAGGGAGAGAGAGAGAGAGACTGACGAGGAGATAGTAAAGTAGAGAGAGAAACTAGATAGAGAGACTGGGGGAGAGGGAGAAGGGGTAGAGCGAATGGGTAGGGAGAGAGGATGCGAGGGGGGCTGAGGGGATAGAGAGAGTAAGGTTAGAGACACTGTGGGTTCAGAGAGATGCTGAGAGATATGGAGAGAGAGGGCGAGAGAGACTCCAGAGCGTGTGTGTGTGGGGGGGGGGAGGGGGGGTTGGCAAAATATACTAGGAGGACAGACAGGGAGAGAGCCATTTTGGGGATAGATAGATTGGGGAGAAAGAGATTGGAGGATAAAGACGACATTTGTGTGCCCGTTCAGTCAGGGGCACAGATATTTTGGGCTGAAAGTGAGACTAAGGGGTAGAGGGGATGATAGTTTATTGAGACAAACTGGGTAGGAAGAGACTTCGGGAAAGAGAATGAGGAACAGGAGACACGAGTGGAGGAACACTGGGGACCGACAAAGACAAAGGAGAAGGCAGGCGAGAAAGACGAGGGACAAAGTGTCGGGGAAGATAAGATAACCATATAACCATATAACAATCACAGCACGGAAACAGGCCATTCCGGCCCTCCTAGTCCGTGCCGAACTCTTAATCTCACCTAGTCCCACCTACCCGCACTCAGCCCATAACCCTCCACTCCTTTCCTATCCATATACCTATCCAATTTTACCTTAAATGACACAACTGATCTGGCCTCTACTACTTCTACAGGAAGCTCATTCCACACAGCTATCACTCTCTGAGTAAAGAAATACCCCCTCGTGTTTCCCTTAAACTTTTGCCCCCTAACTCTCAAATCATGTCCTCTCGTTTGAATCTCCCCTACTCTCAATGGAAACAGCCTATTCACGTCAACTCTATCTATCCCTCTCAACATTTTAAATACCTCGATCAAATCCCCCCTCAACCTTCTACGCTCCAATGAATAGAGACCTAACTTGTTCAACCTTTCTCTGTAACTTAAGTGCTGAAACCCTGGTAACATCCTAGTAAATCGTCTCTGCACTCTCTCTAATTTATTGATATCTTTCCTATAATTCGGTGACCAGAACTGTACACAATATTCCAAATTTGGCCTTACCAATGCCTTGTACAATTTTAACATTACATCCCAACTTCTGTACTCAATGCTCTGATTTATAAAGGCCAGCGTTCCAAAAGCCTTCTTCACCACCCTATCTACATGAGACTCCACCTTCAGGGAACTATGCACTGTTATTCCTAGATCTCTCTGTTCCACTGCATTCCTCAATGCCCTACCATTTACCCTGTATGTTCTATTTGGATTATTCCTGCCAAAATGTAGAACCTCACACTTCTCAGCATTAAACTCCATCTGCCAACGTTCAGCCCATTCTTCTAACCGGCATAAATCTCCCTGCAAGCTTTGAAAACCCACCTCATTATCCACAACACCTCCTACCTTAGTATCATCAGCATACTTACTAATCCAATTTACCACCCCATCATCCAGATCATTTATGTATATTACAAACAACATTGGGCCCAAAACAGATCCCTGAGGCACCCCGCTAGTCACCGGCCTCCATCCCGATAAACAATTATCCACCACTACTCTCTGGCATCTCCCATCTAGCCACTGTTGAATCCATTTTATTACTCCAGCACTAATACCTAACGACTGAACCTTCTTAACTAACCTTCCATGTGGAACTTTGTCAAAGGCCTTGCTGAAGTCCATATAGACTACATCCACTGCCTTACCCTCGTCAACATTCCTCGTAACTACTTCAAAAAATTCAATAAGGTTTGTCAAACATGACCTTCCACGCACAAATCCATGCTGGCTACTCCTAATCAGATCCTGTCTATCCAGATAATTATAAATACTATCTCTAAGAATACTTTCCATTAATTTACCCACCACTGATGTCAAACTGACAGGTCTATAATTGCCAGGCTTACTTCTAGAACCCTTTTTAAACAATGGAACCACATGAGCAATACGCCAATCCTCCGGCACAATCCCTGTTTCTAATGACATCTGAAAGATCTCCGTCAGAGCTCCTGCTATCTCTACACAAACTTCCCTCAAGGTCCTGGGGAATATCCGGTCAGGACCCGGAGATTTATCCACTTTTAAATTTCTTAAAAGCGCCAGTACTTCCACCTCTTTAATTGTCATAGGTTCCATAACTTCCTTACTTGTTTCCCACACCTTACACCATTCGATATCCTTCTCCTTAGTGAATACCGAAGAGAAGAAATCGTTCAAAATCTCTCCCATCTCCCTCGGCTCCACACATAGCTGACCACCCTGATTCTCTAAGGGACCAATTTTATCCCTCACTATCCTCTTGCTTTTAATATAACTGTAGAAGCCTTTCGGATTTACTTCCACCTTATTTGCCAAACCAAACTCGTAACTTCTTTTAGCTTTTCTAATCTCTTTCTTAAGTTTCCTTTTACATTCTTTATATTCCTCGAGCAATTCCTTTACTCCATGCTGCCTATATCTATTGTAGACATCCCTCTTTTTTCGAACCAAGTTTCTAATATCCCTTGAAAACCATGGCGCTTTCAAACCTTTAATCTTTCCTTTCAACCGAACAGGAACATAAAGATTCTGTACCCTCATAATTTCACCCTTAAATGACCTCCATTTCTCTATTACATCCTTCCCATAAAACAACTTGACCCATTCCACTCTCTCTAAATCCCTGCGCATCTCCTCAAAG
Source organism: Hemitrygon akajei (assembly GCF_048418815.1). Taxonomy (NCBI): domain Eukaryota; kingdom Metazoa; phylum Chordata; class Chondrichthyes; order Myliobatiformes; family Dasyatidae; genus Hemitrygon; species Hemitrygon akajei. The sequence continues at coordinate 539,408 of NW_027332066.1, forward strand.
TTAGCCTTTCTCCAATCAAAAATCTCAACTCTAGGTCCAGTCCTGTCCTTCTCCATAATTATATTGAAGCTAATGCTATTGTGATCACTGGACCCGAAGTGCTCCCCAACACATACATCTGTCAGCTGACCTATCGCATTCCCTAACAGGAGATCCAACACTGCCCCATCTCTAGTCGGTACTTCTATGTATTGTTGCAAAAAGCTATCCTGCACACATTTCACAAACTCTAAACCATCCAGCCCTTTTACAGAATGAGCTTCCCAATCTATGTGTGGAAAATTAAAATCTCCCACAATCACCACCTTGTGTTTACTACAAGGTGTGAACAGAGAGAGCGCTGGTGACGAAAGAGAAGGGGTCACTAGGAAGAAACGAGAGGGAGTGATAAGGAAGAGAGCGAGAGAGGTAGAGACTGGACGAAGAGATTGGGAGAGAGAGAGATGATCCGGGCGACAGAGAGTCTGGGGTGCTGAGGAGAGAGAAAGTGAGGAGGGAGAGTGAAACTAATTTGTAAGGGGGATGGGAAAAAGTGCAGAGAGACAGAGGAGTGTAAAATGTGGGTAGAAGCAAAAAGTAGTAAGGTGAAAAGTAAAAGTGGCAGGCAGGCAAATCCAGGGCAAAAAGCAAAACGGGCCACTTTTCAACATAATTGTATAAGGGCTAAGACTGTTGTAAAAACAAGCCTGAAGGCTTTTTGCGTCAATGCGAGGAGTATTCGTAATAAGGTGGATGAATTGAATGTGCAGATAGTTATTAATGAATATGATATAGTTGGGATCACAGAGACATGGCTCCAGGGTCATCAAGGTTGGGAGCTCACATCCAGGGATATTCAATATTCAGGAGCGATAGACAGGAAAGAAAAGGAGGTGGGGTAGCATTGCTGGTTAGAGAGGAGATTAACGCAATAGAAAGGATGGACTTTAGCCTGGAAGATGTGGAATCGATATGGGTAGAGCTGCATAACACTAAGGGGCAGAAAACACTGGTGGGAGTTCTGTACAGGCCACATAACAGTAATAGTGAGGTTGTGGATGGCATTAAACAGGAAATTAGAAATGCGTGCAATAAAGGAACAGCAGATATAATTGGTGACTTCAATCTGCAGATAGATTGGGTGAACCAAATTGTTAAGGTTGCTGAGGAAGAAGATTTCTTGGAATGCATGCGGGATGGTTTTCTGAACCAACATGTCGAGGAACCAACTAGAGAACAGGCCACTCTAGATTGGGTATTGAGCAATGAGGAAGGGTTAGTTAGCAATCTTGTCGTGCGAGGCTCCTTGGGTAAGAGTGACCATAATATGGTGGAATTCTTCATTAAGATGGAGAGTGACATAGTTAATTCAGAAACAAAGGTTCTGAACTTAAAGAAGGGTAGCTTTGAATGTATGAAACGTGAATTAGCTAAGATAAACAGACAAATGATACTTAAAGGGTTGTCGGTGGGTATGCAATGGCAAGCATTTAAAGATCGCATGGATAAACTACAACAATTGTTCATCCCAATTTGGCAAAAGAATAAACCAGGGAAGGTAGTGCACCCGTGGCTGACAAGGGAAATTAGGGATATTATCAAGTTCAAAGAAGAAGCATAAATTAGCCAGAAAAAGCGGCACATCTGAGGACTGGGAGAAATTCAGAGTCCAGCAGAGGAGAACAAAGGGCTTAATTAGGAAAGGGAAAAAAGATTATGAGAGAAAGCTGGCAGGGAACATAAAAACTGACTGTAAAAGCTTTTATAGAGAAGTGAAAAGAAAAAAGATTGGTTAAGACAAATGTAGGTCCCTTGCAGTCAGAAACAGGTGAATTGATCATAGGGAACAAGGACATGGCAGACCAATTGAATAACTACTTTGGTTCTGTCTTCACTAAGGAGGACATAAATAATCTTCCGGAATTATTAGGGGACCGAGGTTCTAGTGAGATTGAGGAACTGAGGGAAATACATGTTAGTACGGAAGTGGTGTTAGGTAAATTGTAGGGATTAAAGGTAGATAAATCCCCAGGGCCAGATGGTCTGCATGCCAGAGTGCTTAAGGAAGTAGCCCAAGAAATAATGGATACATTAGTGATAATTTTTCAAAACTCCTTAGATTCTGGATTAGTTCCTGAGTATAGGAGGGCGGCTAATGTTTCCCACTTCTTAAAAAAGGAGGGAGAGAAAAACCGGTGAATTATAGACCGGTTAGTCTGACATCGGTGCTGGGGAAAATGCTAGAGTCGGTCATCAAAGATGTGATAACAGCACATTTGGAAAGAGGTGAAATCATCGGACAAAGTCAGCATGGATTTGTCAAAGGACAATCATGTCTGACGAATCTTATAGAATTTTTTGAAGATGTAACTGGTAGAGTGGATAGGGGAGAGCCAGTGGATGTGGTATATTTAGATTTTCAAAAGGCTTTTGACAAGGTCCCACACAGGGGATTAGTGTGCAAACTTAATGCACACGGTATTGGGCGAATGGTATTGATGTTGGTAGAGAATCGGTTGGCAGACAGGAAGCAAAGAGTGGGAGTAAACAGGACCTTTTCAGAATGGCAGGCAGTGACTAGTGGGATACCGCAGGGCTCAGTGCTGGGACCCCAGCTGTTTACAATATATATTAATGATTTAGACGAGGGAATTAAATGCAGCATCTCCAAGCTTGCGGATGACACGAAGCTGGGCGGCCGTGTTAGCTGTGAGGAGGATGCTGAGAGGATGCAGGGTGACTTGGATAGGTTAGGTGAGTGTGCAAATTCACGGCAGATGAATGCGGATAAATGTGAGGTTATCCACTGTGGTTGCAAGAACAGGAAAACAGATAATTATCTGAATGGTGGCCGATTAGGAAAAGGGGAGGTGCAACGAGACCTGGGTGTCATTGTACACCAGTCATTGAAGGTGGGCATGCAGGTAAAGCAGGCGGTGAAAAGGGCAAATGGTGTGTTGGCATTCATAGCAAAAGGATTTGAGTACAGGAGCAGGGAGGATCTACTGCAGTTGTACAAGGCCTTGGTGAGACCGCACCTAGAATATTGTGTGCAGTTTTGGTCCCCTAATCTGAGGAAAGACATTCCTGCCATAAAGTGAGTACAGAGAAGGTTCACCAGATTGATTCCTGGGATGGCAGGACTTTCATATGAAGAAGGACTGGATCGACAAGGCTTATACTCACTGGAATTTAGAAGATTGAAGGGGGATCTTATTGAAACGTATACAATTCTAAAGGGATTGGACAGGCTAGATGCAGGAAGATTGTTTCCGATGTTGGGGAAGTCCAGAACGAGGGGTCACAGTTTAAGGATAAAGGGGAAGCCTTTTAGGACCGAGATGAGGAAAAACTTCTTCACACAGAGAGTGGTGAATCTGTGGAATTCTCTGCCACAGGAAACAGTTGAGGCCAGTTCATTGGCTATATTTAAGAGGAAGTTAGATATGGCCCTTGTGCCTAAAGCGATCAGGGGGTATGGAGAGAAAGCAGGTACAGGGTTCTGAGTTGGATGATCAGCCATGATCATACTGAATGGCGGTGCAGGCTCGAAGGGCCGAATGACCGACTCCTGCCCCTATTTTCTATGTTTCTATGTGAAAACGAGACGGGAGGCAGTAGCGAGTGATTTGTCGGGGGTTGGTGAGAAGCTCGGAGGGAGACCTCAGGGTTGGAGAGTGACGCAGATTAGTGACTGTGAGGTGAGAGAGAGAGACGATGAGAAAGCTTGCTAGAAGTGCGGCGAGACACTAGATGTTAGATAGAGCCGGCAGAGCTAGAGACTGTGGGTGGGTTATAGAGAAACTGAGGGATGAGACACAGACTGGGATGAGGGGGGATGGGGCATTGTGAGTCAGAGAAAACGTTTACGTACCGTGATTCATTAGAGGGCTTTCATACTCGCTCGTCATTTTAGGATTGCACAACTTCCATTGTAAAATCCCTCTGAAACATCCATCCAGCCTTTTCCGTCTCGAACTGACCCTTCCCTCCCTGTCACACTGATCCCCCTCTCCACCACATCTCGCGATCCCCTTCTCTGAACCGCCTTCGCGACAATTCTCACTTCCTCTTCCGACCACCCTCTTCTGCATGACGCCCTCCCTCCCCTCCTCCGACCTGACCCTCACTATCTCCATGACCCTCCACTGAAATTGTCTTCCCTCCCCTCTTTGGTGCCCATTGTCCTTCACAATCAGGACTGCGCCTGCCTGCCGGCGAGAGGTGCATTGCCCCGGGGTGTGGGGCGGGTGGTGTACGCGGACGGGATACAGCCAGCCCTGTTCCCAGTCTGCAGTCGGATTTAGAGTCACAGCCGGAGCTCAGTGCGTACCAGAGCCGGGGTGGACTGGAAGGAGGTAGGAAGAATCTGGCCCGTGTCTCCGTCACCCGTACCTTGAAGTACCTGTGTTCCCCCTCCACCCAGCAGGTTCCTTCTACTCCTATTCAATACGGTGATTCACCGGTGCCTATCCTCATCCGGACGCAAAACGCCCCCGAGCTCCTGCCTCTGTCCCAGGCGGTAAGGGTGCTGAAGGCGCGGGGGCATCCAGACTGTGTGTTCAGAGTGGCCTCGCCTGCGAGGCGTTTTGGGTCCATAGGTTCTGAGGACGAAGAGGCTGTGGGAAGGTTGGAGATTTACCTCACCTCCGTGATCACTGGGGGAGAGCCGGCCCGGTGGGTGGGTGATCAGAAGTCCAGGTACTCGTGTGTCTGGCGGTGCTCCTGGGCTCGTGGATTCCGTAGCCTGGAGGTCAATGGAAGGCTCGAGTGAAAGCATGGAAATGCGGGGCTGCGCCGTTAGGGGGAGCTACTACATGGAGGGATGGGGCGGGGAAGCTCGATTTGTCATTGTAACTATTTATGGAACAACACGAAACGGACTTGTGAAAAATACAGCAAAATTTGTATTTTAGTGTGCTTCACTCTGTACTGGCACTCACCTTTCGTAAACGGGGCACGCACTAACCCCAGAGGCCTGTGTCAGTACCAAAACAATGCCAGCATCTCGCTATGTCTCCCCAGCCTGGTGTCACCCCAAACTAACCCCACTGCCCAGTTGCCCTAGCATATTCCCCATAGCCCTGTGTCAGTTCTCAAACTAATCCCCCTGCCCCGCTCTCTCCCCACACCATCGTGCCAGTTCCCAAACGAATCCCGTTACAGCGATCTCTCCCCACGAACCTATGTCAGTCACCGAACTAACCATACTGTCTTGCTAATAGTGGAGGATTACAAATACCTGGGGATACGGATGGTCAATAAACTGGACTGGTCAAAGAACACTGAGGCTGTCTACAAGAAAGGTCAGAGCCGTCTCTATTTCCTGAGGAGACTGATGTCCTTTAACATCTGCCGTACGATGCCGAGGATGTTCTACGAGTCTGTGGTGGCCAGTGCTATTATTTTTGCTGTTGTGTGCTGCGGTAGTGGGTTGAGGGTAGCAGACACCAACAGAATCAACAAACTCATTCGTAAGGCCAGTGATGTTGTAGGGGTGGAACTGGACTCTCTGACTGTGGTGTCTGAAAAGAGGATGCTGTCCAAGTCGCATGCCATCTCGGACAATGACTCCCATCCACTCTATAATGTACTGGTTAGGCAAAGGAGTACATTCAGCCAGAGACTCATTCCACCGAGATGTAACACTGAGCGTCACAAGAAGTCATTCCTGCCTGTGGCCAACAAACTTTAAAACTCCTCCCTCGGAGTGTCAGACACCCTGTGCCAATAGGCCGGTCCTGGACCTATTTTCACCCGGCATGACTAACATCATTATTTAATTATTTATGGTTTTATATTGCTATATTTCTTCACTATTCTTGGTTGTTGCGGCTGTAACGAAACCCACTTTCCCTGGGGATCAATAAAGTATGTCTGTCTGTCTTTTTGTGTGTCTATCTCCCCACAGGCCCGAAGTTTCCAAAGTAATGAATTGGCTAAATGTAATTGTGATGCTTTAGGCTGGAATCTCAGAGCTAAAACAGGGAACGGATGCACCCTGGGAAATGTACACCGGAAATGAGAAGGTATTTTCGGCAGCACTTGCATAGGGTTCTGGAAAGGTGAAGGAACCATGCTTGACAGAGATGTGAATCATCTAGTCAGGAGAAAGAAAGAAGCTGACTAGGTTTAGAAAGCTAGGATCGGACACGGCTGTAGAGTTTTCAAAGCAGCCAGGGACGAACTGAAGAATGGAATTAGGGAACTTGAAAACCCCACAGCATTCTAGATGTGTGTGAAGAAGTGGATGACTAGAGTGACAGTAGGACCGGTCAGGGGTAGAGATGAAACATACGTCTGGAGTTGGTGGAGGTGGGACAGGTACTTAATGCGACTTTACTTCAATTTTCAACAATAAGAGCGATCCTAAAATTTGGGAGGACAGTTCTAAACCGGCTGATGTGCAAAAACAGGTCGAGGATGTAAAAAAGTCGATGTACAGGAGCTTTTGGAAAACATTCGGATAGATGAGTCCTTTTGTGAAGTTGCGAGAAACCCCAGGTTACTGTCGGACGCGGAGGAAGAGATTTCTGCGCCCTTAGCGATTACATTTGGCTTATCACTGCCGCACTTGTAGTATAGGGGACCCACTTCAGTGCCGGACAAATTATTGGAGAAGTTTCTTAGAAACCGAATTTGCAAGGTTTGGGAGAATTTGATTTCGGAGAATCAGAATGGTTTGGGAGAGGAAGGTTCAATGCCAGGTTCAATTAGGTGAGGATGTAACAAAACACATTTGTAAAGGTAGAAAAGTTTATCTGGTATAAATAGATCTTAATAAGGCATTTGATACGGTTAACCAATGTAGGACCGTTCATAGCGTCAGAAGGCTTGGTATCCAGGGAGAGGTGGCTGGTGGATTCAGGACTGATGCCCACAGAAGGCAGACTGTAGTTGTGGATGGAGCGTTTTCTCCCTGGATGTCGGTGACCAGTGGTGTCCTGCACGGATCAGTTTGAGACCCCTGTCTTTTGGGTTTTTATGAATGATTTTAGAAGGTTGCCACGCATTACAACAGGACAGTGACAGGACGCAGAGCTGCGCTGAGAAGTTACAAATGGAGCTCAATCCGAAAGGTAGAAGTTTTTCTCTTTGGGAGAGTGCATTTGAAGGCAAAGGTATTACTTGCTCGAGTCAACAGAGTATCGCACGTTAGTAGCAGTTCCACAATGGAAACAGAGTGGTGAGACTCTCTCCAATAAGCCGAGGGTGGCTCATCGGTACGAGTATCACAATCGACACGGAGCGGTGCCCTGCAGGAGTAGAAGGAAGTGTGATTGACAGGTGAGCTTGAACACTTCCGCTGTTCTGCACATACACATAGTGACCATTGCCTTATGAAAACAGTTGAACTCGGCCTTTTCTCCTCGGAACGACGGAGGATGAGAGGTGACCTGATAGGGTGATGAGAGTCATTGATCATGTGGATAGTCAGAGGCTTTTTTCCCAGAGCGGAAATATTTGCCAGAAGAGGACACAGGATTAGGGTGCTTGGGAGTAGGTACAGATGAGATGTCAGGGGTAAGTTTTCTACGCAGAGAGTGGTGAGTGCGTGGTGTTACGTTCCCCAGTAACCGGGTGACTTACCAGCAAAGATAGAGAGGTCCGCTGAAGCCTGATGATACTATTTTCAAACATTTTATTTATAAAGGGGCACAAACGTACGGTTAATACTAAACAATCAGATCATATACATCGTCAAAACTCAATCTAAAGCACAGGTATAGTAATAATCAATCAAAAATAAGCTCTATCGTTGTCTAGGGGATACTGAGTCCAATGGAATATAAGAGTCACTCAAAGTCTGCAGGCTTCCCCGTTTCAGGAACCGCTGACATTTCACGTGTTGGAGAGAGAGAGAAGGAACACTTGCCCGTCGTCTTTGCGAAGCAAATCCCTGTTGTTAGTTAAAACGGTTTTTCCTTCGGTTCCAGCCACAGACTCCCGATCCGGAATCTAACGCACGTGGCTTCCTTCAGAATGGCTTCCCGCTCCGACGGGAAGAGCTATCGTGTCTTCTTCGTGTGTCTCCTTGGTGCGTCTGAGGCCCCGCCTCGGTAGCCCACCTTTTATCTGGACTGGCAGGGTTGTAGATGTCAATCAGGGTGGGGGTGAGGCAATCTTTCCCCCATCACCCATCTCACATTGCCCTGAGGGTTTGCACGTAGTCCGGTTCCTTATTCCACAAAGGTGTCTCCCAAGACAATGGCTCTGTCCAAGGCTTTTGTCTGGCTGAGCGGCCCGCCCGCATTCCAAACCGTAACTCTCTCTCTCTCTCTCTCTTGCGATTCTCACAAAGGAGGGGGCTGGGGTTATAACACCTCCCCTCTTAAAAGTTTTTTTTTTACCAGCGGTTAAAAACAAGTTGGTGTAGGATTTTTTTTTTTTGGAATCTAACATACTACACAAGCTTTTCTCTTCACAGAGTACTACCGTTATACATTCCAGTCAGTATCTAAACAGGTAACAATTACAGTGCCCCTCTCTTTAATATCTTAACATCACGTACCGTACTAAAGTCTGGTAGCATCAAACTTCAGCTCAATAACCACCTATTTTTATTTATTTTCTTCAGCAACACAACTAAGGAGGTGTGATCTTAGCTTTGGTGCATCTACAAAAGTTTATACAAATACTAATCGTTTCGGTCGTGTTATTTCACCGGCAGGTCTCCATAGGGGTTGTCTTTATTATTCACAGGCTTTGGCGCAAACCCGTACAACCGGCGTCGCTGTTTAAAAATGACCATTTCTATTAACCGTCGCCTCTTTCCCGGGGAGTCCCCCCGTGGGGAACTTGAGTAATTTGGCGAGGTACTCCACCGCCTTTCCTTTCCACGAGGGTTATTATCTTAACTCCGTGTCCCCAGCCTAGTCTATCATGGGAATTTCCGCCCAATTCTTTTATGCTACACAGGTAGTTAACCCTTTTGTCAAGACCACACAGGCTGATGTGTTTCAGTTCGAACCTTTTTCTCCGGCCGCATTTAAATTTCGGCTTCCTCACAGCGCTTTCTTGAATAACAATAGCGTGTGAGGCCCCTTTACATTCCAAATCAACCTGTAATCGATGCGCAGGCATCAATCTAGACATTAACTTTTTTCCATTCGATTTGGGAACTACAGATTTACCGTTCTCCTCCACAACAACAGTTATCTCCCCATTCGTAAACTCCACATTAACTCTGAACACCCCCTTCAGCACAACCATCTGGGAACTCACACTTCCCAAGGTTAACCCTTTCTTCCCCGAACCAAGTCTATCTGATCCAAAAGGTCAAATACTTTTCTGAGCTCCGTGACTAGGTTTAGGACCACGGGCATCCCCATCTTGGACACACTCAAACGGGGCATTGGCCTCTTCCAGGCTTTCAATACCCATACCCTTTTCAAATTCTAAATTCCCTGATTCTCCCAGTTACTCTCTGGGCAACTCACTTCCGGAGTAAACTCAACCCCGCGGGCTGAAACAACCCCATCTGCCAACCCAGCAGACTTCTTCAAGGTAATGGCATCCTTTACATCGAGGACTGCCCTCATTTCATTATCGGGGACACCTTTAGACTCATCCATGTCCAACCCTGGACCTTTTAAGAGCTTTATCCGTTTCTCATCTTTATTTCCTACCTCTAGGACCTTTTTCTTCGCTAAGGGAGAATCTACCTTCTCTCCCTTACCCCTTTTTACGTTACTATTCCTCGTTTTACCCCCCCCCCCCGAAACCCTCGTGGCGCGGGGTCGGTAAAGACGTCTGGGCCAATTGTAAACTGCTCGCTTTCTCAGCTGCCGCTCTCGACAGGCTGCGAGTGTCCGCGCATGCGGGATAGATCGGGGACTCTATGGGCGGGGCCTCAACTCTCACGGGCTCCCATCTTCCCACCCGCTAGGTCGTTACCCAGAAGGACGTCCACGCCTTCCCCCGGCAACTCCGACAGGACCCCCAGTTCCACTGGTCCCGACACCAACTCACAATCTAGAAGGACCCTATGCAAAGGCACCACCTCGGTCCAGTTTCCTATGCCTCTCAGGGCTACCTCGCCCGTCGGAGGTCCGAATGGTAATACGTTACGACTAATTAATGATAGCTCAACCCCTGTGTCTCTCCAAATCCGTACGGGGATTGGCGGGTCCCCCTTCCTCACAGACACGGTTCCGGGTGACAGATAAATCTCCGACCCCTCGCGCTCTCTGCCCCCCTGGGACCCTCTTGCCGATTTTCTGATTACCACTGCACGCCCGATAGGGATCGCTGCTCTCTCTCTCTCTGGCTCCTTTCTCGGAGCAAAGCATTTAGATGCAATATGACCCACCTTTCCACAAATAAAACAGGTCAAGCCAGGACCTCTCCTGCCGTCTTGCCTCTCCTCAATTTTACCACTAGCTCCCAGTGGGATCTCCGCCTCAGCCGGCGGGCTTTCCCTACCATTCCGACGGTCTCTCGGGTAACTTTTTGGCGAGGAAAACTTTGTCTTGTGGGTTAGGGCATATTCATCTGCGAACCTAGCAATTTCTGAGATGGACTGATTCGTCCTCTCATTTAAATACATCCGGATCTCTTCCGGAACACAACCTTTAAATTCCTCAATCAAAAATAACTCCCTGAGACGCCCATAGTTGTCAGCCACCTTTTCCGCGGTGCACCAACGGTCCAAGAGCACACCCTTCTCATGGGCTAGCTCGGTATTCGTTTGATTCCACCCTTTCCTTAAATTTCGGAACCTTTGTCTATACGCCTCAGGTACTAACTCGTAACCTCGGAGAATGGCCTCCTTTACTTGGTCATAATTCCTTTCCCCTTCCGGGGGCAACGCTGCATATGCCCGCTGTGCTTTCCCTCGTAACACACTTTGTAACAACGCCACCCACTGCTCTCTGGGCCACTTCTGATTCACTGCCACCTTTTCAAAAAGCAAGAAATAACTATCAACATCCGTCTCCTCGAACGGGGGGACCAACATCAACGCCCGACTACCATCAAACCCCTCCTCTCTCTCTACCCCTTGAGCTCTTCGCTCTTGCCTTCGCCTGTCCAGCTCCAATTCATGGCTCCTTTGTTTCTCTTTCTCTTCTGCTTCTAGCTGCTTTAGTTTGAACGCCTGCTCTCTTTCCTTTTCCTTTTCCTTCGCAGCTGCTTCTAGCTGCTTTACTTTAAGATCATGTTCCAACCTTACTTTCTCCAACTCTAACTGATCTGTCCCACTCGCTAATCTCTTTTCGGGGATATTTTCCAAATCCTCAGCTGCAAGCACCTTCTTCCCAATGTAATACTGATTTATGACCCTTCGCACTTCCTGCTTTTTCATTGATGACCTCACCTCTACGAGGTCTAACCCCTTTGCCAGATTTACCAAGTCTAATTTGGTAGCCGCCCCTAGCGCCTCTACAGTCGGTTTTCTCATAAATTCATCCACATCCATCTTTGCTGGTTTCCTGTCTGGCTACCTGCGTAACCAGATTTAAGTTTGGACTTACAGCCCGATTCACTGACCCTCCCCTTTGGTTTCAAATCCCGGGACGAGGCCCCACTTGTTACGTTCCCCAGTAACCGCGTGACTTACCAGCAAAGATAGAGAGGTCCGCTGAAGCCTGATGATACTATTTTCAAACGTCTTATTTATAAAGGGGCACAAACGTATGGTTAATACAAAACATTCAGATCATATACATCCTCAAAACTCAATCTAAAGCACAGGTATAGTAATAATCAATCAGAAATAAGCTCTATCGTTGTCTAGGGGAATACTGAGTCCAATGGAATATAAGAGTCACTCAAAGTCTGCAGGCTTCCCCGTTTCGGGAACCGCTGACATTTCACGTGTTGGAGAGAGAGAGAAGGAACACTTGCCCGTCGTCTTTGCGAAGCAAATCCCTGTTGTTAGTTAAAACGGTTTTTCCTTCGGTTCCAGCCACAGACTCCCGATCCGGAATCTAACGCACGTGGCTTCCTTCAGAATGGCTTCCCACTCCGACGGGAAGCGCTATCTTGTCTTCTTCGTGTGTCTCCTTGGTGCGTCTGAGGCCCCGCCTCGGCAGCCCACCTTATCTGGACTGGCAGGGTTGTAGATGTCAATCAGGGTGGGGGTGAGGCAATCTTTCCGCCATCACCCATCTCACATTGCCCTGAGAGTTTGCACGTAGTCCGGTTCCTTATTCCACAAAGGTGTCTCCCAAGACAATGGCTCTGTCCAAGGCTTTTGTCTGGCTGAGCGGCCAGCCCGCATTCCAAACCGTAAGGCTCTCTCTCTCTCTCTCTCTTGCGATTCTCACAAAGGAGGGGGCTGGGGTTATAACAGTGGAATGGCCTGCAAGCAACGGTGGTGGAGGCGGATACGATAGGGTCTTTTGAGAGACTTTTGGATAGGTAAATGGAACTTAGAGAAATAGAGAGCTATGGGTAACGCTAGTAATATCTAAGGTAGGGACATATTTGGCACAACTTTGGGTCAAAGGGCCTATATTGTGCTGTACGTTTTATATGTTTCTATGTTTTTATGAAAGACGATATACCGGAAAGCAAATCAGGGGAAAAACAGACAACCTCGTGGCAAATTATAGAACAGCCCGAAAACCTGCGGAATGTTCACAGATTTTACTTGTTACCTTTGTTCAAACTGAGAATGGATGGCGAAATTCTTGTAGAATTGTAGCTGGTTTGAGAAAATCTTTAATGTTAAATCGACTGCATGGCGCGTCACGGGTATGGGGTGGTCAAGTCATGCGCTGGAAGAGGTCAGGTTCCTGCCAAACACCCCATGTTTGCGCTTGAAAACACTGTTCTTCAAACAGCCCACAGCCCTCGCTAATTTCCCGAGGACACGTTCCATTTTTGATCACAGGCCTCTGGAATACCGCTGTGGTTTTTTTTTACGGTGTTTGGAGGAAAATAAGTGCAGTGTATTTTATTATAACACATGTCAGCTGTCATTGTCTAATCCATCACTCAGAATGACTGGAATGAACGAAAGAAAAAAATGAACGAATATTCCCCTTTAATAAAGAAGTGTTCTCCATTTCACCCGCCAGAACAAACTCCTTCCCTCAATTTCAGAAGCGAATGTGCTCCGTCCAATGTTACAAAATAAATCGACTTCAATATGCATGCCGACTTTAAAAGCAGCACAGCTATAAAAATATCCTATTTAAATAGCTGAAGCCGGGTATCATGGAGAATAACATGGAAAATTCACATCATACTTTGTTTTAAAGTAAATAGATTGCAATATCCCTTGAGGAGTCAAATTAATGACACGGGGATAGTGAGTAAAAAATAGTTTAACGTAAGTGTTTGTGCAATTGGTTGTCACTAATGTCCCTGATGTGACAACCACGCTAATTGCCTCAGTGGAATTGTTCTCACCTCAATAAAAGTCTGCTAAACCGATCACCAGTCCATCTGAGCAGCTGAAACCTTCTGCATAACTGAACGCTGCTTCTAACGGAATATGGGATATGCGGCGATTTACTACATCGCGGCCATTTTCTATCCCGCACTTGTAGCGGTTGGTGTCCCCGGTAAGATGCCGGAGCTGGTTACTTTATGTATGGTGCCGTCGTTACTCTGCTGCGGTATCTGCACTGTTACTGAGCACAGATGCTACCGTCGGCTGAAACGTGTTTGCGGAATGGAGGATTCAGGAATCTAATGGTTTTATTTCCATTTTCCATACTATGATGGCAGTGTTTTCTTCTTTTCTCAATTAAGTTGGTGTCGATATTGTCGTTGCTTTATAATTTCACCTCGCTTGGCTTTCTGAAGTGATGCTGGTATCTGCTTTTCTAGGTCCGAGTTTCTATCAGTGCAGTCTCTTCGATCTTATAACAACGTGACAGCTTATTTAAATGACGGTCCAGTCTATTTTCAACACGTAGGTCTGTTCTTCTGTAAGTCAGTAAATGAGAACTCGTGCTTTGTTTCTCCTTGATGCCAGTTTGTCACCGCTACAAATAATCCCGTCTATTCTTTCACTCCTAATAATGGAAATGGTGTTCTTTACAGGAGCGATCGACTGCTGACCGGTACGAGAGTCGTGAAACTCGGATGCCTCGCTCTAAACTGTGGGAAGGTCGCCAATCCACTGACACTCACATCCGTCATTGTCCTCCAGCCGGAGTGCAGCGACGGAGACCACACCCACTGGATTCCCGCTTTCCACTGCCAAACAGACCATACTCTGCATAGCATCGGTAGAATGGGGGAATTCAGGGAGCTGACCATATTTCTATTTTGTTTCCAAATTTCTTGCAGTTAATTTAACGGCGATTGTGATCCTTTCTCGGGGAAAATGCGGACTCTCCAAATGCATCACCCGTTACCTGGTTGGAATGGCAACAGCGGATCTGATGGTGGTTATCGTGTTTGCTTTAGTAGAACAGACCAACAATATCCACATTTATTCCAGATCCCTGCTCCTCACTCCTGTGTGCGCTCTGACACTTGTATTTCGGACTGTAACGACGGACTGTTCTGTTTGGTTCACTGTCAGTTTTACTTTCGATCGCTTCATCGCCATATGTTGCCGAAAGCTGCGGGAGCGATACTGCACCGACAGAACAGCAGCGGTGGTTATCGTGACCGTGGTTATAGTGAGCTGCGGGAGAAGTGTCCCGATTTACTTTGGTATTGGACCTTACGTCATCATTGACAACACGCCGTGGCGGTGCACCGTCACGTATGAATACGCCACTTTACCCGTGTGGAGAGCATACCAATTACTACACATTATCTTAACACCATTGCTACCAATCGGATTAATCCTGGTTTTTAACGGGTTAACTGTAAGACATATCGTTGTGGCAAATAGAGTCCGCAGAAAGCTTCGGCACAGCAGCGACAATCAGAAAGATGCCGAGGTGGAAAAACGCAGAAAATCGATGATTTTGTTGTTTTCTATATCAGCTAATTTCATATTATTTTGGATGCCCTATGTTGCGCATACCCTGAAATGGCAAAAGGAAAACTATTTTTTCGAGGACAGATATTTGAGTTCCCCAGTATACATCCTACAGCAATTTGGGTACATGTTTCAAGTACTCAGCATGTGCACCAATACTTGCATCTATACACTGACACAGAGAAAATTCAGAGAAGAGCTGAGGAATGGAATGAAGTATGTGTTTACATTAAATGGTCATCTGTGTAGATAACACCCGTGTCTAATGGTAAGTGGCGGGGTTTTGAAATAAAGCCGTTTTACAATGAACAGGTTTGGCAAATATGTCATAAATTCAAACAATCATATGCCTGGTCATTCGAAAATTGCAGAATTGGCGGAAGATTGCTGACTTCATACAGTTCAAGTTGGTAGCAATACAAACGTTCAATGCTGCTGGCGTGATTGTCACTTTGGTTGATTTATGTTCCAAACTATCACAGACACTCGTCTGTCACAAGGGCAGGAATGGCTGCGGGACTTTCCGGGTTTTAGATGTTTCAAAATGGACAGGGTCGTGAAACAGAGTGTAAAACCAGGGATGGTAAACCAGGGATAGTATCGCAGCTGCAGAAAGGGAGAACAAAATGGAGCGTTCGGTTGTTAGTAGACTGTGAGACGAATAGAGATACATGAGGTGAGAGAACACCCCATCTGGAGTATTCTATGCAGCCTTTCACCAGATTAACAAAAACAAATATGCAGCAGGAACAGTGAGGAACCGATTGGGAAGCAGATCTTTGACGTGTGCCAAGTTATTGACACGGGCAGCTGAAACTTACACAATATTCTTTGGCACCTCCCCAGGGTAAAAGGTTTAGGTATGGCATAATTTCTCATTTGTGTCCAGGAAGGATTCATGTCACTATATGAAGACAGGCGGGCTAGCGAGCAGTCCATACCGAATCTAATTTTAGAAAATGAAATGGATCAGGTGACAGATTTCTCCGCGGGTGGGTATTTCAGAACGATAGCGTAGAACTCTCCGACATTTACCTTGCATGAGGACGAGGAAGCATGTAATTTGGGGTTTGCGATGTATGGTGCTACCTGGCAGGAAATTAGGAACGTACATTGGGAAATGATGTACTCAGGAAAATGCGCCACATATCTGTGGAGATTGTTTAGGTAGCACTGACATGGGGTTCAGTAAGAGCTTGTCTCATTGATGCAGGGAATGGATGATAGCGTAAACTAACTCTGGCTGACAAGAAAGTTGGAACAGCTCGCCAAGAGGAAGAAAGAAGGATACTTAAGGTTTAGGAAGAAAAGATCGGGTAGGGTTATCGCGAGTCACAATGCAGACAGGAAAGAATTTAACAATGGGCTTCGAAGAGTTAGAAGGGGACTTGAGAGCCCTTGGCGAGATTCACTGTGATGAACAGGAGGAGACTGGAGAGAGTGTGGGCAGATCAGTGGAAAACTAATGTCTGGAGTCAAGGGGGCGGTGAAGCTCCTCACTGAATGCATTGCTGAGTGTAAACGCAGCGCAAAAAGGCAGATATGCTCGAACATGCCGAGGCTCAGAAAAAAAGATGCGCTGGAAGTTTGGAAAACATGATGATAGATGATTTCCCGATACCGTCCAGGTAATTTTGGAAGGCGAGCGAAGATATTGCTGCACTTTTGGACATGATATTTGTGTCTTCGCTGGCTATGGAAGTAGAACTTGAAAATTCGGGGACGGGAAATGTAATCCCTCTGTTGATGAAAGATAATAGGTACACTCTTTCGAATTAGACACCACTGACTATTATGTCAGTAGTGGGTAAACTATTGGAGAGAGGCTGTAGTGGAGGGAATTTATCGGCATTTGGATGCATTCAAACAGTCAACAGTCGATATGGATGCATTAATTTTGATAAGCGTTTGATTAGTTCCCAATAGTAGAATCACTCAGGAAGTCAGGAGGCATGGGATCTGGAGAAACCTGGCTGCGTTGATTCCGAATTGGATGATGTAGTAGATAGATAGAGTGAATTTTGGCTGGAAGACAGCGGGCACCCGTGTTCCGGAAGGAGGTTCGAAATTTTGGTACAACTTATAACTATATTTGAACTCTATAGTTACAGAGAGAAATAATCGATTTAATCCGACCACCTAGCGGCAGCTGGATAATTTATGGAATTAGGGCTGACGACGTAAGCAAATCGCTAAAGTATTGACTAAACTAAAAAGTTGTCTAAACTGACCTGTAATTTACATATTACAGGGCAGATGCAACAATGACTTCAAAACATGTTTTGCAATGGAACTCTACAACTTAAAACCAGCATTTCAAAGTGTTCAGAGCAGCTTTTGCTTCTCATTAAAAGAATCAGCGTTCCAAAACGCCAATTCCAAATTCCCATTTCAAGTACACAACATTTTATCCTAATGCCAATTTACCTCTGAATCGTGGTTTTATCGTATAACCATATAAATATTACAGCACGGAAACAGGCCTTCTTCGCCCTTCTGGTCCGTGCCGAACGCTTACTCTCACCTCCTGCCATCGACCTGCACTCAGCCCACAACCCTCCATTCCTTTCCTGTCCATATGCCTATCCAATTTTATATTAAATGACTATATCGAACCTGCCTCTACCACTTCTACTGGAAGCTCATTCCATACAGCTACCATTCTCTCAGTAAAAAAGTTTTCCCCCTCGTGTCACCTTTAAACTTTTGTCCCATAACTCTGAACTCATATCCTCTTGTTTGAATATCCCCTACTCTCAATGGAAAAAATGCCTATCCACGTCAACTCTATCTATCCCCCTCCTTATTTTAAATACCTCTATCATGTTCCCTCTCAATCTTCTACGCTCCAAAGAAAAAAGACCTACTTTGCTCAACCTTTCTCTGCAACTTAGGTGCTGAAACCCAGGTAACATTCTAGTAAATCTTCTCTCTACTCTCTCTATTTTGTTGACATCTTTCCTATAATTCGGTGACCAGAACTGTACGCAATACTCCAAATGTGGCCTTACCAATGCCTTGTGCAATTTTAACATTACATCCCAACTCCTATACTCAATGCTTTGATTTATAAAGGCCAGCATACCAAAAGCTTTCTTCAACACCCTATCAACATGGGATTCCACCTTCAGGGAACTATGCACCATTATTCCTAGATCACACTGTTCTACTGCATTCTTCAATGCCCTACCATTTACCATGTATGTCCTATTTTGATTAGTCCTACCAAAATGTCGCACCTCAAACTTATCAGCATTAAATTCCATCTACCATCTTTCAGCCCACTCTTCTAACTGGCCTAAATTTCTCTGCAAGCTTTGAAAACCTTCTTCATTCTCCACAACGCCACCTATCTTAGTATCATCTGCATATTTACTAATCAATTTACCACCCCATCATCCAGATCATTAATGTATATGACAAACAACATTGGACCCAGTACTGATCCCTGAGTCACACCACTAGTCACTGGCCTCCAACCTGACTGGTGAATCCATTTTACTACTCTAATATTAATACCTAACGAGTGAACCTTCCTTACTAACCTTCCGTGTGGAACCTTGTCAAATGCTTTGTGATTAATTCATCTTGATGCACAGAGGTATCAGTTCTGTCTCTTTGCTGTCCACTTGAACTAGAACACCTATCAGTCAAATGCAATCCATTTCATCAGCTGAGGGAGTTTTTTCCCTGTCACAGGGAACGACACTCTGCATAAAGGGTTTGCACATTTCACTGCAAACTCAGGATGGGCTGAGACTGTCACTTTCACGTGAATGGTTTCAGCTGGTCATGTTGTCAGATATTCCTGATATTCGTTTCAGGGTTGGCTTATAATTAGTGATCACATCCGTAGCCTCCGAACGGAACGCAACCTAGTCGTGATGTGAAGGCTTGCGTGGCTCAGTAACCTGGAGAGCGAAGCTGGCTGGAGTTAGGAGTTAAATGCTTTGGCTCTTGGTAGGGTCACTCATGCCAAACAAGTCAAATGGTGGAGGGCAGACTGAGAGTGTTCACCAGTCCTACAACTTCGAAGGTCCAGCTCAGAGATAACAAGCCGAACTGGTCAACGAAAACTTTAGGGAAACGAAAGTGAAAAGTTCGTCTACATGGGTACCCGTCGGTATTTCTGAATCGCTATCCGGGACTTTGCAGGCAATTGCGCAAACCGAGAAGAGGCTACTGACACCATGAATGAATCCCTGAACGTCGCCGACTGACAGGGATGGAGGATCTTCATCGCTGTCCCGAAAAGCCAGCGGCGAGACTGGCAGTAAGTTATGAAATTAGTCAGCTCCGCCCTGGGGACAGGCCTCCGTTGTGTCCAGGACATTTTCATGTAGCGTTGACTCAGAGAGGCGGCGACCGTCATTAAGGACTTCATCACCCAGGACATTCCTCTTCTCACCGTTACCGTCAGGAAGGAGATGCAGAAGCCTAAAGCCACACACTCAGTGATTCAGGAACCAATTCATCCCCTCTGCCATCCAATGTCTAAATGGACATTGAACCTGTGAACACTGCATCACTCTTTTATCTGTTTTTCTCTATTTTTCATTTAACAATTTAATGTATATATTTACTCTGATTGAGTGTTTCATTGATTTTCATTTCTATATGTATAATGTATTGATTGCACTGCTGCCGCTAATTTAACAGATTTCTCGACATCTGTCCGAGATATTAAATCAGAATCTGATTCCGGGATTTAAACTCGCATATGCTTTTCCACCCGAAGCGAGAATTATACCACTCGACCAATGAGCCTGCATTCGCAGATTGCGTCACAACTGAACTCCGAAGCCATTTGAAGTTAATTGGTGGAAAACCCGTTGTACTCTCCGTTGTTGAGAGGAGAGCCTGATTTCGAAATATGTTGGGCCCGTATTTCTTTGAGATTGCAAGAGTATTCGTTACCTGATTCAGTCAAAATAAGAATATAACGGACCCTGATGTAGAGCAGATCAGAATGCGTTTGCAAATGGAAAGGAACCAAACAATGGACGCTTGTTTAAAACTCAATTCCGAGCATACTTTTCTTGCATTGGGTGATGCCTCTGAGCAATTCCCTGCCCCGGCGGCTGCTGGACGGTGAATAATTGGCATGATTTCAGGCGGGTGTATAGAAGCATTTGTTTCATGAACAGCGGAGACGCTTGATAACTGACACGCATTAAGAACTTTATTCAGGACGAATTTTCACACGTCGATGCTGCCTGGCCTGCTGAGTTCCTCCAGCCTGTTGGAATGCAGAACATTGAATAACCGACGAGGTGGTGGTGAGGTTAAAGCGATGTACTGGTCACCTATTCTGTTTTGCAAACGTGCGTCCGAATCCCGTCCTTGACCTTGCCCGTTTGTTTTGTGGCACCATCAGCTGCGCTTTCACATAAACCGCTTCAAAGTTATCATTCAAGCTGAGCTTCAAATTTACTGCTATTAAACCGTAAACAGGCAAACAGCTGGACGAACGTTTTTCTGGGTCTGAGCAGGGAAACACAAAACCTACATCACATACAACACATAAAATTATGTTAACACAATAGCATTACCAGATACTAAATATATATTCGGGAGGTATACTGTACAAGTTGACATTAAGTGCATATCCAGTACAACATATAGTTAAACATATGTGAATAATGCCACAGACGTTGCCATAAATAATGTTTAATGGATGACAACGGGCTGTTCAGAAGTCTCACAGGGCGAAGAAAATGTTACCCAGCCGAACAAACCTTGTTCCTAGCCCGTGGTACGTTCTGCCTGACGGTATGAGGTCGGAGACATCGTGGAACAGTAGGACGAATGCGAGTTGCCTTTGTTATTGACGGAGAGCCCCTGATGAATTCCTCAGCCGTTCTCAAAATCTATTACAAAATCCGGGACAAAACTGATCAGCGTTTCCCCTCCCTTTCAGCAAAAGTGTCCGACTGGGTGCGGTCCGTTTCTCTGGATCTTCTGCTCAGCCTGAGAACTTGACTTTGATCGAAAAAGAAGAGTAAGCTGCCAACCTATCCCGCACTCAAGGTGAGATTTATTGACCCGTCGTGGGCAATTTCTGGATTTCCGCGAACTTCTGCTGATCATAGGATAGCAGTGGACATTTTGCTGCAGTTTTTTCTTACATGCGTGAGCAGGCTTCCTCCTGTTTAACAAGCATCGAGAGCAAGGATGACGGCAGGCAGAACGTACCACACATTGAAAGCTACCGAATGCAGACAGGACCAGACACGGTGTATGTGGAGAGGAGTTTCTTATGGTGGGGATTTCCAGAAGTAGTGGGCAAGCCTCAGAATTGAGGGGGCGATATTCCAGAACAGCAGTAAGGAGGATATATTTCATTAGCCAGAGAGTAGTGATTGTCACACACCTCGTTAGAGGCCAGGTCTGTGGGTATTTTTAAAGCACAAGTTGAGAGATTCCTGATTGGTCAGGGTATTAAATAATATGGCGAAAAGACAAGTGTATGGGGTTGAGAGGGATCCAGAATTAGCCAGAATCGAATGGTAGAGCACATTCGATGGGCTGAATGGCCTAATTCTCCTCCTATGTCCTATAGCAGGCGTGGGCACTTTATTAGTTTAAGACTCTATTACAGGAGCACACAAACAGCATATTCTTTTTGATGTGTTTTATTGCCACTCAAACGGAACAGGCGACGAACAGTATAGCATCGGTCTGTGATGACAAAGTCCACGGAGCCAAGCAATGGACAAGATCAACAATAACAATCATGAAACCGAGAGGCGATCCTGAGGGTGTTTCTCAACAACATTCGCTGACAGCTCGCATCGTCATTTCTTCATCTTGGAGATTTTGTAATTTCCGGTCAAGTTATCCATCCCTCATCACAATTGGGATTGTAATCGAATGACATCATGTTTATTTTTATCCCAGCGGTTGTAAGACAGTCAGCTTTGTGTAGTATTGAATATTCAGTGTGCCGGAGCGAGTATAAATGAATGACCGTGGAGATTCATCAGCTCAGAGTTTCTTCAGTGAGATCGCAGGCAGCTGGAAGACAGGCTGAATCTCACACAGCATGCTTGAAACATTTTACCGAGTGAGAAAGACATATTACTTGATCATCGCCGTTATCGGAATTCCTGGTAAGAATATCTGCGAATTATCATTTGCAGTCCTATGTGCGCGGTCTGTGGTCTCGTTCAGTTACCGACAGCGTTGTGATGCCGGTGTATCGGTGCAAACATTGTGTCAAAACTCTGTGCTTTTTTCAGAAGCTCCTTTGCAGATTAATCCGCGGTGTCAGCTGAAAATGAACCGACTGCTGACACAGATGTGGAGTGGAAGTTCGGTGACATGGACACATTTTGTGGATTCAGAGCAGGCAGTTTTGATTTAACAAACGCAAAGTGCACTGCAGATGCTGTGGTCAAATCAAGACGTGGAAAAAAAGCTGGATGAACTCAGTAGGTCGGGCAGCATCCGTTGAAACCTGACGAAGGGATCCGAAACGTTGACTGCTTCTTTCACGGATGCTGCCCGACCTGCTGAGTTCATCCAGCCTTTTCGTACGTCTAGTTTTGATTTATCAATGCAAAGCCGCTGTCGAAGTAAACTCCCGTCATTCACTGCGCCCGGCACCTTTACCGGTTACTTGGTTTTATCCGTCTCAATGGTGATACATGTTTGAAATTCAAATTTAAAGGTATTGCGCGGTGTTTTCAGAAACTGCTGCGAGCTCGAAGGGAAAGCGGGCAGCGAAACCCCAGTGACATTCAGCGGAGAACCGTAGACATTACTTCCGAGTGAGAATCCGTAAAAAACATCGGGAGTTTTCAAAATTCATATCGGGTGTGTGTGCGTTTTAGTGTACCGGGGATTGTTTCCACGCTCTGTTATCCGTCAAGTGAAGCAAGAAGAAAGAGTCAACCCGGCAGTGTCCTTGACAGGACAGACCGGGTAAAGGCGATACTCCGCTCTCGAAAAAAAGCACGGAAGCATTTAGCAAAATGCTGCAGGGATTCGGAGCAACCCCTAAAAGTGACAATTGTTTTAAAGTATCTACATTGACTTCCCTTTGAAAATTAGATGGTTTAATCACTAACGTTTAAAATATCTCAAAGTTCAGCGGGCCAGGCAAAATCTTTAAAAGCGAACACTGAAACTTTCTGTTAAGATCCATTGACACGGTGTGAAGGAGCCACGAAGAGAAGTTGTTGCAGAATGCAAACGAAGCGAGAATAAGACATGAAAATGCGGGAAATAAAATTGCTTTCAACAACGAACTTTGGAAGTGGACAGAGACGGAGGGAGCACGCCTTCGAACTATATGGAGTTTGCCAGAACATAAGTGACGGGAACTCGGTAAGCAGCATTGCTGAGACAGTTGCCGAGGTATCCAGGCCTCACAAACTAGTCGAGAACCTTCTGGTGTGAAATTTATATTGATTTTTCCTTAGCGCCCTTGGCCATCAGTTGGCAATACCTCCTTCTGTAACAGCGTTTCTCTTCCAGTCCCGCGTTCTATTCCCGTTCACCCAGCATTCACGCGCTTCAGGCATCGGTCACTCCCGCTTTACCCTTGCCAACCTCCAGAAATGAGTTCTCTGCAAAGTTTGATTGTTCTCAATTTCCAGTTTATCCCGGCCCTGAGACCCAGGGAGCGGCGAGACTGTAATTCATTCTATCTTTCTGCTGTCCCCCCAGTGAACTTAATGGCGATTACGATCCTGTCCCGGGGAAAGTGCGGTCTCTCCACCTGCACCACTCCCTACCTGGTGGCCATGGCAACGGCGGATCTACTAACCATTATCTTTCGGGTCCTTTTGTGGCGGATCAGTTATTATTACTTCCCCGGGACTTTCCTGGATATCACCCCCGTATGCAGTGTGATCTCTGTCGTGGGATTTTCAGCCACAGACTGTTCTGTCTGGTTCACCGTCACTTTTACATTTGATCGGTTTGTCGCCATCTGTTGCCAGAAGTTGAAAACAAAGTATTGCACCGGGAAAACTGCGGCTGTTGTTCTGGCAACAACCGGCGTTCTGCTCTGTTTTAATAATGTGCCCAGATTCTTTACATACCATCCTGCGAAAGTCGTTGACAATACACCTTGGGACTGTATTCCAAAGCCCGGCACCTATACGGATCCCGGGTGGTTGGGATATGACTGGCTTACTACCGTCCTAACGCCATTACTCCCGTTCGTGTTAATACTACTGCTCAACGCTCTGACAGTCAGACACATTTTAGTGACTAGTCGCGTCCGTCAGGGGCTGAGGGGTCAGAGCAAGGCGGAGAACCGCAGTGACCCGGAGATGGGGAGCAGGAGGAGGTTTGTGATCTTACTTCTCACCATCTCCGGAAGCTTCATCATCCTGTGGTCGGTGAATATTGCCGAATTCCTTTATTACCTGATTGCCGGACTGGATCCAAAGAATTACAACGAATCGGAGTACATATTTCTACACTTCGGATACATGCTGATGATATTAAGTTGCTGCACAAACACGTTTATTTATGTGGTAACTCAGTCCAAGTTCAGAGAGCAGTTCATCAGCGCAGCGAAATATCCGCTCGTATCAATTATTCAACTAATTAATAAACAAAAAATCTAAATTCTTCTGATACTACAGATCTATGCCGGCTGGTGGCATACTGGCATCAGCGCTGGATTTCGGGGCGAGAAGTTCCGGTTCGAATCGGGCCGGCTACCTTGCACGCTCTCCAGAAATGCCTGGGTTGAGTGTCGAGCTAGCAAGTCGACCTCGTTAAAAAACAAACAAAACAAATTAACTGGAGAGGGATAGGCTCTTCCAGGTTCCAGGTTTTCTGGCGGTCTCCCGGTGAACGCGACAGCGGTGAAAACAAAAGGGAGAGACACACAACACGGGAGCAGACCCTTCGGAATCTATACTTTATACTTTGCTTTATTGTCACCAGACAATTAGTACTAGAGTGTTCAATCATCACAGCGATATTTGTTTCTGCGCTTCGCTCTCCCTGGAGAACGGATCTAGTATCCGCGACCTCCACCTCCGACCAGAAATTAAACTCATCCTAACTTTTATTTTTTATCATTTCACTGTATTCCCTCTTTAGTGTCCACCGCTTCCCTTTGGGTAATAACAGAGCGGGTCAGGATCTGAGCATATTCAGGACCAATTCGGCAGGAAAGCAACTCATTTGATACTTTTGTCTTCTGCTTGGGAATGACACGAAAACGAAAACAAACAGCCGAGATTTGCAGTAAACTTTACACTTCTCCTTCGTATTAGATAAACTTGTTATGCAAAAAAAATAAAACAACTCCAGAAAATTCGTGCATTCTGTTCATAATTGTACAAATTTCTATGGATAATCCTAATGTTCTCTCCGCATTAAGGAAGGAATGAGTTACACTTCCTGATTTCTAAAACAAAACATTCGAGCAAACTGCACATTAAATCTCCATTGCATTCACTCCAGCACAATCTCATGTTTATACTACTACAAACAACAACAATAACAATGATGATGTTGATAATAATCTCTGTTCCGGGTCTCTACCCATCTCCCTCGTCACTCAGACTTCTCTTCCCACTCCAAATCATTTTCCCCAACCCAGATCCCTCGACTCACCCAAGCATTCCTCCTCCTGGTCTGGTTCTACCTCTCCCCCTCGCTCTCTTTCTACCTCATCTTCCTCGCGCCCCATCTCTCACGCCTTCTACCCCCAGTATCTCTCCTCGGCACTCCATTCTCTCTCTCTCTGAGCCGTTCCGCTCGTCTTTTTTCCTCATGCCGTTCCCTCTCTCCCCCTCCCTCTTCTATCTGCCCCACATACACTCTCCGGCCACACTCTCTCCCCCGTCTCTTTCTCTGCCGCTGTTTCTCTCTCTCCGTCTCATCCCCCAGTCGCTATCTCGCCTCCGAAGTGGTCTCTCCCATTTTCTCTTACCCCTACCCTCTTTACCCCGCCCTTCCCACTCCTCAGTCTCCTACCTTGTCATTCAATTTCCACTCGGCTCCATTGTCTCTCTCTTCAAGCCTCTCCCTGCCCTATTCTCTCTTATTCCATTTCTCTCTCTACCTTTCACTCTCTCCTACTCCTGTATTTGACTCACCCTTTCTCTTTCATTCCCTACTCTCTCTCTCACAAACTCTCTCACACCGTTTCTCTCCCCAGTTTCTCTTTCCCCTGTCCATGTCCCTCCCCAGTCTCTCTTCTTACAGTCTATCTCCCAGGCTCTCTCTCCAATCTCTCTCCAATCAGTCTATCTTGTCCAGTCTATTTCTCCCAGACTGGTCCGCTCAATCTCTATGCCAGAAGTCTCTATCCCTGGTCTCTATCTCCCTCTCTCCCAATGTATCTCCCCCAATCGCCCTCGCCAGTATCTCTGTTATCGAATCACTCTCTCCCCAGTCTCTATCTACCGATTCTGTCTCTCCCCAGTCTCTCGCCCTCAGTCACTCGCCACACTCTCTCTCTCCAGTCCATCTCCACCCAGTCTTTCTCTTCCCCAAGTTCTCTCCGTCTCTCTCGCCAATCTCTCCGCACACTGTCTCCCTGTTTCTCTCTCACACTGGTCCACTTTCTCCTCCAGCACTCACCCGCAGTTTCTCCCACCCCCCGCCGTTTTCCTCCCAAAGGCCATTGGCTCCGTCTCCCTCTCAACTGTCTTCTCTCCTACGTCCCTCTCCCCTGTCCTTCTCTCCTCCCCAGACTCTCTACCCCTCGTCTCTGCACATTCTCCAGTCTCCCTTTATCCCCCATTATCACTCCCGTCTTCCACTGTCTCTCCCATCACTGTCGCTTTCCAATCCCGCTATCTCTCCCCAACCCGGGACTCTCTCTCCCAGTCTACCATCCTACCCACCCCCACCCCGTGTCTGTCACCTCCAGAGTATCTCCCTGCTGTTCTCTTTCTCACTCATCCTCTCTCAAGTCCCCCAGTTTCTGTCTGTCCAGTCTGTCTTCCTCACGTCTACCTCGCCCCCGCCCCCACCGTCTCTTGCTTGACTCTAGTCTCTCTCCTCGCAGGGGCTCTCATTCCACACTTTCATCCGCATTCTCACTCTCTCTCTCCTATCAGTCTATTTCTCTCCTCAGTCTTCCGACCCCTTCAGACTTTTGTTCCCCGCCTAGTCTCTCTCTCTCTCTCTCTCTCTCTCTCCCTCTCTCTCTCCCCCCCGAAGGCTTTCTGTCTCCCGGTTTTTATCAGCCCATTCGTTCTCCCTCGCCCTGTTTCTCTCTCCTCGTCACTCTCCTATGCGTATCCTTCTCTTGTCTCACGCCCCGTACTTATCACTCGCTGCTTCTCAACCTCTCCCTTTCTCCCGTCTTTCTCCCAGTCTTTCTCCTTCCTACGCTTCTCTCTTTCGCTCCCCGTGCCTCTCCACATCTCTGCAAGACTCTCTTCCACTAGTCTCCCTTTTCACCCAGTCTGTCTTTCCTCTGCCACTTCTTTCACTCTATAACTCTTTCACCCACTCCCAATCTCATTCCAACCAACCTTTCTCAGCCGTAGTCTTTCTAACCAAAGTGTCTGTTCCTTTGAAATTTATTTTCCCTCACGTCTCTAGTTCGTTCGCTTTCCCTTACCTCGCTGATCTTCCGTCTGCCTCTCGTTTTTATCTCAGTTTCTCTACCCATCTCTCTCTTCCCCGTGTGTCTCCACTCCACTATCCACTGTGCTCCCATTCTCCCGTCATTGCCTCCCCCACGTCCGGTTCCGCTCGTACTCACTCCAAGGCTTGGAAAATGTTGAACACTCCGGATACATGCTGATGGTATTAAGCTGCTGCTTAAACACGTTTATTTATGGGGTAACTCAGTCCAAGTTCAGAGAGCTCTCCTTGTGACGCTCCCCAGAGGAGCGAGATATCCGGTCATGTCAACTAATTAATAAATAAAATGTCTAAATTCTTCTCAGTGGTGGGAGGGGGCATTTTTCCACCTTGACTGTGCAAAACCGGCGGTTATTGGAGAATGTGACAGCGGGGAGAATAAAACTGGTTTGCAGCCCGACGGTGACACATCATGAGAACAGACACCTCGCCGCCCGCACCCTGCGACCTTCACCTCCGACCAATGATTAAATTCATCCTGCATCTTATTTGGATTTTTGACCATAACCCCGCTGTCATCATCGCCGAACCACGTTCAATAATAAATCCCGCCCTACAGCGTAAATACTCACCGCTCAAGTGACGGACAAAGCCGGTGCTTCTCGCTGACGGGGAGGAAATGGAGAAGCTGCGGGAAATATGGCCGTCACAAGGAGAGCGGACGGAATTCACAGTGAGCACCCCGACGGTCAAATCGGGACTGGTCCGAGCTCGCAGTGAGTGGGCAGCACCGCAATGAGATTTAGCCGTTTGCACCCAACATCGGATCCGTCAACACGCGATGAGCAGACAACATCCACCTGTACACAGACCCGAATCGTAACTGTCGAGTTCGGCAGTTTTCCAAATTTCCATCTGAGTAAAATACATGTTGAATCTCCTCTGCATTCACTCCAGTACAAACGCATGTATGTAAATAATTTTTCTTTTTTTCTCACAGCTAAGACTGGTAAAACTCATTTTTCAATTGCTGGGAACTTTCCTACTATTCTAGTGATGTTTATTATTGTAGCTTTCTGGAGATTTACATAAATATTGCTGCGTCGGTGTAATTATTGTTGTGCAGTGAGTCTGGGATGAAACCACCAGTGGATATTACAACTGGGACATTGTATACCCTTTTCATAGTCTTTCAATTTTATTTTTCAAGTCAGCATATTTTTGTTGTTTCTCAAGTACTGATTTCTGTCTATTATGTGTGTTTGGAATGGCACACACATACCTGCAGATTTGTCTCTTGTTTTTTATTGGTTGACTATTAAGTAAATTGCTTTTGCTGTTTAATCCTGTAATATTATATCTGGATGTGTCTGATGTATCTCTTGGAATGTATTGGCCATAATACGATCGTCGGACTCTAACTCTAAACCTCCCTCAGGATTCGAATTAGAGTAATGGATCGTCTCTTTCATGAGTTTACAATTTAAAGCATGATTTTGGTGATTATGCCTGCCACTTGATTGTGCCTGTGTGAGTAATCAGCTTGAGTTAAACTGTCTCAGGATCCTGTAATTTGTTGAATAATTTCTGGTTTATCTTAATTTCTGCCTTCATCGTCTTGAGTTTGTTCGTCCTTTATTGGGTGTTTTCGATATTTTCGTGTTACCCACCCGGTCCTATATTGCCACAGAAGGAATGGAACTCCCCCAACACCGTGTCTGAATGTGAGCAGCTCCCCGACCATCTTCTTCTCCACAGCACAATCTACTGCTTCGTCCCTCCCTTCTTCCTCACCCTCACCATTCTCTCACCCCTCTCTAATCGTTCAGCACACCCCCTCTCCCTCAGCCTCTTTCCTCCATCCTCACCTTCTCCTTTCCCCTGTCTTACTCCTCTCGCCCCAGTTGCCTTCACTCTCACTTTTCTTCTATATACAGTGGAGTGCAAAAGTCCGGACTCCCCTAGTCAAAATTTATTTTACTGTGAATATCTAAGCGAGTAAAAGATGACATGATTTCGAAAAGGCATAAAGTTAAAGATTACACATTTCTTTAATATTTTAAGAAAGATTACATGTTATTTTCATCCTGTACAGTTTCAAAATAACAAAAAAACGGAAAAGGGCCTGAAGCAAAGGTTTGGTTATCCTGCATGGCAGTACTTAGTAACACCCCCTTTGGCAAGTATCACAGCTTGTAGCCGCTTTCTGCAGACATCGAATAGTCATTCAATCCTTGGTTGATGGAATTTCGCCCATTCTTCCTTGCAAAAGGCTTCTAGTGCTGTGACATTCTTGGGCCGCGTTGCTCTCTTGAAGTCTGGCCACAGATGTTCGATAATGTTTAGATCGGGGGACTGTCAGGTCCATGGGAAATCCTTCCGCTTGCGCCTCATGAGGTAGTCCATTGTGGATTCTGAGGTGTGCATAGGATCATTATCCTGTTGTAGAAGCCATCCTCTTTTCATCTTCAGTTTTGTTACAGACGGGGTGATGTTTGCTTCCAAATTTGCTGGATTTAATTAAATTCATTCTTCCCTCAACCAGTGAAATGTTTCCCGTGCCACTTGCCTACAACACAAGCCTAAAACATGATCGATCCAACCCCGTGCTCATGAAATTCTGCACCCTTTTTTCTCCAAACATATCTTTGCTCATTGAGACCAAAAAATCTACTTTAAATTCATCAGTCCACAGGACTTGTTTCCAAAATGCTTCAGGCTTGTTTAGGTGTTCCTTTGCAAACTTCCGACTCTGGATTTTGTGGTGAGGACGCAGGAAAAGTTTTCTTCTGATGACTCTTCCATTAAGGTCATATTTGTGCAGTTGTTGCTGCATAGTAGAACAGTGCACCACCACTCCAGAGTCTGCTAAATGCAGGAGGGGGCGGGACATTCTCCCACTTCCAGTCCGCCGCAATCGCTCCCCGGAGAGTGAGGTGCTGCTGCTCGCTTGCGAGGCGTTTCGAGTCGATAGGGTCATCAGACCGAAGGGGCTGTGGAAAGGAGAGGGAAAGTTGGAGACTTACCTCGCCTCCGAGGCTCTGATCCATGGGTGAGCGGAGACCCGGTAGGTGGAAGCTCCTTAGTCCCGGCACTGGTGGGTTTGTTCGTGCTCCTAGGCTCGGGGATACCATGGTCCTGAGGTCAAAGGAAGTGTGAAGTGAGAACGCGAAAATAGTGGGTTAGGCCTTTAGGGGGAGCTCTTCGATGTTTTACTAAATAGAACAGTCAATGTAGTATAGAGTACAAACAAATCATCGTGAGTTAATCAGTGTGATGTCCTGGTGGAAGAAGCTGTCCCGGAGCCTGTTGGTCCTGGATTTTATGCTGTGGTACCACTTACCGGATGGTAGCAGCTGGAATAGATTGTGGCTGGGGTGACTAGGGTCCCCAATGAACCTTCTGGCCTTTTTTACACACCTGTCCTTGTAAATGTCCTGAATCATGGGAAGTTCACATCTACAGGTGCGCTGGGCTGTCCGCACCACTCTCTGCAGAGCACTGCGATTAACGAAAGTGCAGTTCCCATACCAGGCAGTGATGCCGCCAGTCATGATGCTCTCAATTGTGCCCCTGCAGAAAATTCTTAGGATTTCTGGGCCATACCAATCTTCCTCAACCGTCTGAGGTGAAAGAGGCGCTGCTGTGCCTTTTTGACTTCAGAGCTGGCCTGTACAGGCCACGTGAGGTCCTCGAGAATGTGGATGCCAGGAATTTAAAGCTGTTTACCCTCTCAACCGCAGATCCATTGATATCAATAGGGGTTAGCCCATCTCCATTCCTTCTGAAATCCACAACCATCTCCTTGGCTTATGCGACATTGAAGGAGAGGTTGTTTACTTGACACCAGAGAGATAACTTCTTCCCTGTAGGCCACTTCGTTGTTTTTTGATACTAGGCCAATAAATGAAGTGTCGTCGGCAAATTTAATTAACAGATTGGAGCTGTGGGTGGCGATACAGTCATGGGTATACAGGGAGTAAGGGAGGGCTCTCAGTACATGGCCCTGAGTGGAACCTGTGTTGAAAGTCAGAGGGGTGGAGGTGATGGAGCCCACTCTTACAACCTGCTGGCGATCTGAGAGGCAGGGGCAAGGACGAGATCTCTGAGCTTCCTGTCGAGCGTGGAGGGAATTATGGTGTTGAATACTGAACCGTAGTCCAAAACCAGCATTCCTACATAAGCATTCCCTTTCTCTAGATGTGTAAGGACGGTGTGTGGAGCAGTGGCTATTGCGCCGTCTGTGGATCGGTTGCGTCAGTAGGCAAATTATACGGGGTTCAGCACCCTCCTTCCGTGAAAGGGTTACATACACTAATGAGACAGGCCCGTGTCAGTCACCAAGTAATCTCAATGCCCCGCTGTGTCCCCACAACCTCGTGTCATTCCCCATACCCATCCCATTGCCCAACTCTCTGCCCACTGCACCGTGTCAGGGTCCAAATTAATCACTGTACCCGCTCCCGTCCCCCAGCGCTGTGTCAGTTCCCGATGTAATTAACTGTGTAAGTGGAATTATGATGATATTAAGCTGGAACATCGAAGCATAAATCGGGAACGGATCAGACATAACTGTAGATTTACAAAGTAGCCGGGAGCAAACTGAAGAATGGAATTAGGATCACTAGAAACGTCTACAGAAGGTCCGCAATAACTTTAAGGAAAACACCAAGCCATCCTAGATGTATGTGGGAAAAAAAGATGACTGGAATCAGTGTAGGACCGGTCGGGGATAGAATATGAAATAAGTCCCTGAGGTTAGGGGAAGAAGGGTAGGTCCTGAATGAAGACTTCCGTTCAGTATTCACCAGTCACAGGGACATTTGTGAGGAGAGCGTTAAACGTGTCGATGTGCGACAACATATCGAGGTTAAGAGAGAGGATGTACTGAAACTTAAGAAAACAAATACATAGGATAGATAAGTCCTCTTGTGTGGTCGGGAGAATCCCTGGGTGACTGCCGGAAGCGGTAAGCCCTGCTTCGTGAGGGGCAAATTAATGGAGAAAGTTCTTAGAAACAGGATTTAGGAGAATTTGGAGAAGCAATGCCTGATTTGGGAGAATCAGTTTGGCTTTGTGAGGGGCAGATCATGTTTCACGAGCCTGCTTCAATTCTGTGAGGATGTGACGGTCATCATCGGTTAACCAGGTAAGACCTTTCAGAACGTTAGAAGTCTTGGTATCCTGGAAAAGTTGGCTGGTGGATTCAGGACTGACGCCCAAGAAGGCAGAAGATAGTTGTGGATGGAACGTTTCCTCCCTGGATGTTGGTGACAGGTGTCCTGCAGAGATCTGTTCGGAGTCCCCCGGATTTTTGTGCTTTAAAAATGATGTGAGTAAGGAAGTGGAACGGTGAGTTATTGTATTTCCAATGAAATATGAATAATACAGAAAGTAGTCACAGATTACAACAGGACAATGACAGGACGCAGAGCAGCGCTGAGAAGTTACAGATGGAGTTCAACCCGGAACATTACGGAGTGATTCACGTTCGAAGGATGAATTTGAAGGCAGAGGTGATACTTTCTCGAGTCAACCGAGGGCCGCACATTAGTACGTGTTTCAGAATGGAGTCAGAGTGGTGAGACATTCTCCAATAAGCCGAGGGCCGTTCATCGGTACGGGAACCACAATCGGCACGGAGCGGTGCACTGCAGGAGCAGGAAGAAGTGTGATTGACAGGTGAGCTTGAACACATCCGCTGTTCTGCACATACTCATAGAGACGCTCGAAAGGCAGTATACCTGACAGTAAATCAGGAGGAAAAAAGACAACTTCGTGGCAAATAATAGAACAGCCCGGGAACCTACGGATTGTTCACAGATTTCACTTGCTACTTTTGTTCGAAGACCGAATGGATGGAAAAATGGGGGTAGAATTGTGGCAGTTTTGAGAATATCTTTAAAGTTAAACGAACTGTATCGCACATTATGGGTATGAGGTGGTCAGGTGATTCACTGACAGAGGCCAAGATTGTGCCAAACGGCCATTGTGTGCGCTGGAGAACATTGTTCTTCAAACGGTCTGCAGCCCTCGCTAATTTCCCGAGGACACGTTCCCACCTTGACCACAGGGCTCTGGAATATCGCTGTTGATCTTTTAAAGTGTTTGCAGGAACATGTGCACTATATGTTACTGTAAGACATGTCAGCTGTCACTGTGATTTCCATCACTGAAAGCGCCCGGATTGACTGGAACAAACGAAAGAAAAACATGTTTCCGCAATGGAGGGTTCAGGCATCTGATTGCTTTATTTTCATTTTCCGTACTTCGATCGAAATTATTTTTGACAACTTTTCATAATTTCACCTCGCGAGGCTTTCTGAAGTGATGCTGGTCTCTGCTTTTCTCGGTCCGAGTCTCTGTCAGTGCAGAGACCTTATAACAACGTGGCAGCTTATTTAAATGGTAGTCCCGTCTATTTTCGACACGTAGGTCTGTTCTTCTGTAAGTCAGTAAATGAGAACTCGTGCTTTATATCTCCTTGACTCCATTTGGTAAGGCATTTGATGCGGTTAACCATGGTAGGACCGTTCATAGCGTCAGAAGGCTTGTTATCCAGGGAGAGTTGGCTGGTGGATTCAGGACTGACGCCCACTAAAGGCAGACTGTAGTTGTGGATGGAGGGTTTTCTCCCTGGATATCGGTGACCAGTGGTGTCCTGCACTGGTCAGTTTGAGACCCCCGGCTTTTTGTGATTTCTGAATGATTTGGATGAGGAGGTGGAAGGGTGGATTATTGTATTTACAATGATGTGGAGGTTGGTGAAATTATGAATAGTATAGAAGGTAGTCACAGATTACAACAGGACAGTGACAGGACGCAGAGCAGCGTTAAGAAGTTACAGATGGAGTTGAACCCGAAAGGTACGAAGTGATTCACTTTGGGAGAATGGATTTGAAGGCAGAGGTGATACTTTCTCGAGTCAACCGAGGGCCGCACATTAGTACGAGTTCCACAATGGAAACAAAGCGGTGAGACTCTCTCCACTAAGCCGAGGGCCGCTCATCGGTACGAGAACCACAACCGGCATGGATCGGTGCACTGCAGGAGCAGAAGGAAGTGTGATTGACAGGTGAGCTTGACCACATCCGTTGTTATGCACATACTCATAGTGACCATTGCTTAAGAAAACAGGTTGAGTGAACATGGCGTTTTCTCCTTGGAGCGACGGAGGATGAGAGGTGACCTGATAGAGGTGTACAGGGTGATGAGAGGCATTGATGTGGACAGTCAGAGGCTTTTTCCCAGAGAGGAAGTGGTTGCAACAAGAGGATACAGGATTCGGGTGCTTGGGAGTAGGTACAGATGAGAAGTCAGGAGTAAGTTTTCTACTCAGAGAGTGGTGAGTGTGTGAACGGTGGTGGAGGCGGAAACAACTGGGTCTTTTAAGAGACTTTTGGATAGGTACATGGAGCTTGGAAAAATAGAGGGCTATGGCTAACCCTAGTAATTTCTAAGGTAGGGACATGTTCGGCACAACTTTATGGGCCGAAGGGCCTAAGTCGTGCTGTAGGTTTTCTATGTTTCTATGTTTGTATGAAAGACAATATACCGGAAAGCAAATGAGGAGAAAAACAGACAACTTCGTAGCAAATAATAGAACAGCCTGAAAACCTGCGGAATGTTCACAGATTTAACTTGTTACTTTTTTTTCAGACAGAGAATGGATAGCGAAATACTGGTACAATTGTAGCTGGTTTGAGAATATCTTTAAAGTTAAATCGACTGCATAGAAGGTCACGGGTGTGGGGTGGTCAAGTCAGTCACTGGCAGAGGTCAGGTTCCTGCCAGTCGGCCCATGTGTGCGCTGGAAAACATTGTTCTTCAAACTGTCCACAGCCCTCGCTAAACTCCAGAAGACACCTTCCCTTTTTGACCACAGGTCTCTGGAATATCGCTGTGGATCTTTTACAGTGTTTAGAGGAATATGTGCAGTGTATTTTATTGTAAAATATGTCAGTTGTCACTGTGATATCCATCACTCACACGGCTCGGAATACTGGAGCGAATGAAAGAAAAGAATGAACGAATATTCCCCTTTAATAAAGAAGTGTTCTCCGTTCCCTTGGCCAAACAATCTCCTTTCCTCAATTTCAGAAGCGAATGTGCTCAAAATGTTACAAAATAAATCGACTTCAAGATGAATGTCTACTTTGAAAGCAGCACAGATATTTTTTTAAAAAATCCTATTTAAATTGCTGAAGCCAGATATCATGGAAAATAACATGGAAAATTCAAATCATATTTTGTTTTAAAGTAAATAGATTGCAATATCCCCTGAGGAGTCAAATTAATGACACGGAACAGTGATAAAAATAGTTTAATGTAAGTGTTTGTGCACTTGGTTGTCACTAATGTCCCTGACGTGATAGCCACGCTAATTGCCTCAGTGGAATTGCTCTCACCTCAATAAAAGTCTGCTAAACCGATCACCAGTCCATCTGAGCAGCTGAACGTTGCTTCTGACAGAATATGGAATATCCGGCTATTTACTACATCGCGGCCATTTTCTATCCCACACTTGTAGCGGTTGGTGTCCCCGGTAAGATGCCGGAGCTGGTTACTTTATGTATGGTGCCGTCGTTACTCTGCTGCGGTATCCGCACTGTTACTGAGCACAGATGCTACCGTCGGCTGAAACATTTTCCGGAACGTAGAATTCCAGCTTCTCATTGTTTTATTTTCATTTTCGTACTTTGATCGAAGTGATTTTTCTTTCGTCAGTGACGTTCGTGCCGATATTGACAGTGTTTCATATTTTCACCTCGCTAGGCTTTCTGAAGTGATGCCCGTCTCTGCTTTTCTAGGTCCGAGTTTCTATCAGTGCAGACACTTCGACCTTATAACAACGTGGCCGCTCATTTAAATGACGGTCCAGTCTATTTTCGACACGCAGATCTGTTCTTACACAAGTCATTAAATGATAAATTGTGTTTTGTATCTTGTGATTCCACTTTGTCACCGCTGCAAACAATCGCTTCAACTGTTTCGCCCCTAATAATAGAAATGGTTTCGTTTACAATCTTCTGTTCACCGGCCCGTGAGTCGTGGAACTCGGATGCCTCGCTCTAAACTGTGGGTAGGTCGCCAATCCACTGACACTCACATCCGTCATTGTCCTCCAGCCGGAGTGCAGCGACCGAGACCGCACACACAGGATTCCCGCTTTCCTCTTCCAAACAGACCATACCCTCCATAGCATCGGTAGAATGGGGGCATTCTGGGAGCTGACCATATTACTATTTTGTTTCCAAATTTCTTGCAGTTAACTTAACGGCGATTGTGATCCTATCTCGGGGAAAATGCGGACTCTCCAAATGCATCACCCGTTACCTGGTTGGAATGGCAACAGCGGATCTGATGGTGGTTATCGTTGTTGCTTTAGTGGAACAGACCAACAATATCCACATTTATTCTAGATCCCTACTCATCACTCCTGTATGCGCTCTGACACTTGTATTTAAAGTTGCGACGACGGACTGTTCTGTTTGGTTCACGGTCAGTTTTACCTTCGATCGCTTCATCGCAATATGTTGCCGAAAACTGCGGGAGCGATACTGCACCGAGAGAACAGCAACGGTGGTTATCGTGACCGTGGTTATAGTGAGCTGCGGGAAATGTGTCCCGGTTTACTTTGCCGTTGAACCTTACGTCATCATTGACAACACGCCGTGGCGGTGCACCGTCACATATGAATACACTACTTCACCCGTGTGGAGAGGATACGAATTACTGGACAGTATTTTAAATCCGTTGCTACCAATCGGCTTAATCCTGGTGTTTAACGGGTTAACCATAAGACATATCGTTGAGGCAAATAGAGTCCGCAGAAGGCTTCGGCACAGCAGCGACAATCAGAAAGATGCCGAGGTGGAAAACCGCAGAAAATCTATGATTTTGCTGTTTTCTATATCAGCTAATTTCATATTATTTTGGTTGCCCTATGTAGCCCATTCCCTGAAATGGCAATTGGAAAACTATTTTTACGTGAACAGATATTTGAGTTCCCCGGTATACATCCTACAGCAATTTGGGTTCATGTTGCAAGTACTCAGCATGTGTACCAATACTTGTATCTATACCCTGACACAGAGGAAATTCAGAGAAGAGCTGAGGAATGGAATGAAGTATGTGTTTACATTAAATGGCCATCTGTGTAGATAACGCCCGCGTCAAATGACAATTCAGCAGAGTTTTCAAATAAAGTCGTTTTACAATGAACAGGTTTGGCAAATAAGTCGCAAATTCAAACAATCATATACTTGGCCATCCGGAAATTGCTGAATTGGCGGAAGATTGCTGATTTCATACAGTTCAGGTAGGTAGCAATACAAACGTTCAATGCTGCTGGCGTGAGTGTTACAATGGTTGAAGTATGTTCCAAACTATCACAGACACTCGACTGTCACAAGGACAGGGATAGCTTCAGGGTTTTCCGGGTTTAGATGTTGTAGAATGGAAAGGGTCGGGTAACAGAGTGTAAAGGGAGTGTGATGCCAAACCAGGGATAGTATCGCAGCTGCAGAAAGGGAGGACAACGTGGTGCGTTCGTTTGTTAATAGATGGCGAGACTAACACATCACCCCATTTGGAGTATTCTGTACGGCCTCCAACCAGATTAACATAAAAGAAACTGCAACGAGAACACTGAGGAAAGATCGGGAGCGGAACGTGGACATATGCCATGTTATTGGAACGTAAAATTAAAACCTACCTAATATTCTTTGGCACATTCCCAGTGTAAAAGGTTCAGGTATGGCATGATTTCTCAGTTGTGTCCAGGAAAGATTCATGTCACTATAAGAAGAAAGGTGGACTCGCGAACAGTTGATTCCGGATCTAATATTAAGAAAGGAAACGGGTCAGGTGACAGATCTCTCCGCGAGTCAGCATTTCAGAAGATAGGGAGAACTCCCCTACATTTAGCTTGAACCTGTGTCGGACCAGGAGCAGGGAAGTATTTAATTGGTGGTCTGCGAATTATGGCGCTACCTGGCAGGAATTTGGGAACGTACAGTGGGAAATTATGTACTCAGGGAAATGCGCAACAGATATGTGGGTATTGTTTAGGGAGCACTGACATGGGGTTCAGTAAGGGTTTGTCTCATTGACGCAGGACAAGGGTGATAGCATAAGGTAAACCTAGGTGACAAGAAATATGGACGAATCAAGAAGAAGAAAAAGGATAGTTTAGGTTTAGGAAGAAAGGTTCGGGTAGGGTTATGGCGAGTCACAATGCAGACAGCAAAGAATTTAACAATGTACTTAGAAAAGGTATAAGGGGAGCTGTGAATGCCTTAGCGAGTTGCACTGAAGTAAGGGAAGAACAGGAGCATGACTAGATCGAGTGTGGGCAGACCAGAGGAAAATGGTGTTTGGACTCAAGGAAGTGGTGAAGGGTCCTTACTGAATACATTGATGAATATGAACACAGAGTCAAACGGCTAGAACATACCGACGCTAAGAAAGAGGATGCGCCGGAAACTTGGAAAACATTATGATAGATGATTCCACGGTGCCGGAAGGGATATAGTCCAGGTCATTTTGGAAAGCGAGCGAAGATATTGCTGTACTTTTGGACGGGATATTTGTGTCTTCGCTGGACATGGAAGTAGAACAAGAAGACTGGGGAGGGGGTCGGTGGGTGGCAAATGTTATTCCTTTGTAGACCAAAGATAATAGGGAGACTCTTTCGAATTACAGACCAGCGAGTATTATGTCAGTAGTGGGTCGAAATTTCGGTACACTTTACAACTATATTTGGACCTCGCACTTATAGAGGGAAATAACCGATTTAATTTGACCACCCAGCAGCAGCTGGATAATTAATGGAATTAGGGCTGACGATGTAAGCAAATCGTTGAGCTCATGATTACACCGCCACGTTATCTAAACTGACCTGCCATTTACATATTACAGGGCAGATGCTACAATGACTTCAAAACAATCTTTTCCAATGAGACCTGCAACCTCAAACCAGCATTTCAAAGTTTTCAGCAGCAGCTTTTGCTGCTCATTAAAAGAACCAGCCTTCCAAAATGCCAATTACAATTTCCCAGTTCAAGTACACACCATTTTATCCAAATGACAATTTACTTTTGAATCGTGATTTTATCGTGTCGGGTGTAGAAGCGGTCGAATTTCGATCCCTTTAACCCTGAATCCACTTGGCCGGTGTGGAATCCGTGTCCCCATCAGAAATCCATAAGAAATGAACCTACATAACCATAACTACACAAACTGAAAACTCGGCGAAAGCAAACCAAACATCCGGGCTCAGACTTCTCTTCCTGCAAAACCATCGCAGGCAATTGGAGAATACAGAATAAACAATTTCCAAAGCAAAAGGCCTCAGCACGTATTCTAAAGAACTTAGGAGGTTGAGATGTGGAGACCTGAGTCTCATATACATTAACACTTCATAGAATTTCGGAAAGATATGCAGACTCCGAATTTCGCATCAGTTCCTGGAAAACACTTCTCGCAAGGAGACACAAATGTTCTGCCTCATGTATAGTGAAAAAGAAGATTAATTCAATCTTCCATCCCACACAAACTACAGAAACACATGACTACCATGAAGTTATTCATGGCCGTAATCTTTCTATTTCTCTTTCAATTGAACTCAATTATGTCCATACCTCGTGCTATATTTTAAATCCGCAATGGATTCATATTTTCAAAATATCGCAGAAAATGACATGCCCTTATTTGTTCAATAGTTAACAAACATCTGTAATTGCAATCATGCAACATTTAGTAAAGACTTTCGACTCCAAGACAAGGAGACGCAGAAAGTAATATATCGTCCAGGAGTTAATATTCAACACAATAAAAATATGGCGTCTCCACAACTCCAAGCATCCAACGGCTTCCGAGGTTTCCCATCTCCAATTTCTGACCAAGGACAGGATTCGGATTAAAGGAACCCTTTGTTGTGTAGTATCAGGGCTAATGATCCCCTGTACCACCGATGAAGCAACAGATTTGACCACTGTCACACCCACCTCCAGCCCGGAACTATTGGCTTTACCGCCTAACTGAAGGAGTGAGGGCATATTCCTGTGGTGTGATACTCCCCTTATCATCTCACATTTGTGCTTCCATCTCCTCATGCTGTAACCATCCATTTCACTCAGTCTCCATGCTTCAGTGTGAGCAAGGAAAGAGGGATCGAACAGTATCAACGACTTTCTAGATTGGTCGGTGCTGTGAGACACTGAGGTTCTAACCCAGACATACAGTTAGACAGCAATAGGAAACCACTGCCCAGAAACAGGGTCTTCAGCCCGTCAGGTCAGGGAGGAATTATTTACACTGCCTAATCCCATCGACCCGGACCCGGACCGTGGACATCCTTATCCCTCTCATCCGTGTACTTCTCCAATCATCTCTTACACGTTGAAATCGGAATCTCAATTACCATTTGTGTTGTCAGCACTGTCTGGGTGAAGAAGTTTCCCCTCATGTTTCCCTTAAACATTTCACATTTCACCCTTCACCCATGATCTCCAGTTGTATTCTCGCCCAACATCAGTGGAGAAATCCTGCTTGCATTTACACTCTCCATCCGCCTGATATTGTTGTACACCTCTATCAAATCTTCCCTCAGATTTCTAGCCCCTCGGTAATCTTTCCTTTTAATTAAAAACATTCAGTCCCGGCAATAGCTGTGTAATTCTTTTCCTGCATTCTTTCAGTCTTATTTGCATCTTTCCTGCAGATAGTTGAGCCCAACCGCGCACAATATTTCAAATTGGGCCCCAATAAAGCCTGAAACCACAGCAACGTAACATCCCAACTCCTGTACTCAGTACTTTGATCTAGGAAGGCCAATGTGCGAAAAGTTGTTTTTACGACCCTGTCTAACTGCGCGGCAACTTTCATTGAATTACGGACCTACATTCCCAGATTCGTTTGTTCTATCGTACTTCTCGGTGCCCTATTTCTCATTGTGTCAGACCAACCCTGGCTGGTCCTCTCAAAGTGCAACATCTGACACTTGTCTGCGTTAAACCAGATCCGCTTTTTTTCAGCCCATTGTTCCAGCTAGTCCAGATCCCTTTTCTGGTACCATGCTCCGGTGCTCTTCCTCGCTGTCAACTACACAGGTAATGCTGCTGTCATCGGCAGTTTGCTGATCCAGTTAACGACATCATTATCCAGATCGTTAATATAGATGACAAACAACAAACAACGATGACAGCAACGATCCGTGCGGCACTCCACTCGTCACAGGTCCCCAATCAGAGAGACAACCATTTTTACCACACTCTAGTTTCCCCAACGTAGCCAATGGTGACAGCAATTTAATAGATCATCATGAAAGCCAAGCGACTGAACCTTCTCCAGCATCCTCCCCTACGGAACTTTGAGAAATTCCTTGCTGAAGTCCCTGTAGACGGCATCCATTGCCTTGCCTTCAACACCATTCCTGGTAACTACCTCGTAAAGCACTGTGAGATTGGTTAGATATGACCTACTACACACTGGCCCATACTGACTATCGCTAATGTTCCTGTTTGTCCAGATACTTCCCTTCATACCCCATGACCGGCGTAGACTGAACACCGAGGGCAATTCATCATTACATAATACTTGGCGAGTCCCTTCCAAGCAAAGCTATCGAGATCATCCAGCGGTCGGTACTGATATTTACGGCCTATTGTTTTTTAAAATTTCTCCTGCACTTTATTATCCGACGCATTGAGAGTAGTCTGGAAAAACAAGGCGTCATGGCTTTTAATAATTAATCGACTTACATTTAAAGAATCAGAACCAGATTTAGTATCACAGACATACGTCGCTAAAATGTTAACTTTACGGTAGCAGTACAATAAAATACACGATAAATAAGTATGGGGAAAACAAAACTGAGATACAGGTGGTAGCGGGGAAAAAAAGCTGTTCCTGAATCGCTGAGCCTGTGCTTTCAGGCTTCTGTATCTCCTTCCCGATGGTAACACTGTGTAGAGGGCACGTCCTGTTAGTGGACAATGTTAAT
This sequence comes from Hemitrygon akajei, assembly GCF_048418815.1. Taxonomy (NCBI): domain Eukaryota; kingdom Metazoa; phylum Chordata; class Chondrichthyes; order Myliobatiformes; family Dasyatidae; genus Hemitrygon; species Hemitrygon akajei. The sequence continues at coordinate 581,803 of NW_027332066.1, forward strand.
GATGGACGTCACTTTGACAAGAATCATCCCTTGTAACAATGATCAATGAGATACAGAGAATTTGTATTTACCAACAAGTATCTTTTATCATTTCTACTAAAAGCACGTAGATTTACACACAATCTTCCTGTGTGCACCCCACTGGAAACCCTGACACTCAATGAAAAGTCAGTGAAGTGAAAAGGTATTACCCGGGAAAAGTGTCTACGCTGGCAAGGCATTCCATAGAAACATAGAAAACATAGAAAATCTACAGCACAATACAGGGCCTTCGGCGCACAAAGTTGTGCCGAACATGTCCCTACCTTACAAAATGACAAGGCTTACCTATAGCCCTCAATTTTTCTAACCTCCATGTACCTATCCAAAAGTCTCTTAAAAAGACCCAATCGTATCCGCCTCCACCACTGTTGCCGGCAGCCTATTTCACTCAGTCACCACTCTATGAGTGAAAATCCTACCCCTGACATCTCCTTTGTACCGACTCCCCAGCACCTTCCAACCTGTGCCCTCTTGTGGCAACCGTTTCAGCCCTGGGAAAAAAGATTCTTAATATCCACACGACCAATGGCTCTCATCATCTTCCGATCCCCATGTTCCCGATCTCCACGATTCCGTGTGGTCCTACTTTTCGTTAATGGATGGTTTCTGGCCGCTGGAGAGTTATCACCCCTGCATATCTGAAGCTCCGGAATCTTATATCGTTCCTCATCAATTGAACCATTGGATCTCCAAATCATTGGCTCAAGGTCACCTGACCTACCTGGGTCACCTGGTTCCTGATCATTGTACAGAGCTACAACCAACCTATTTTACGTGGCTCTGCCCACCCCAGCCTTGTGTATTCGTATCTTTACACCCTGACTGGTCCAAACCAGTTAAATGAGGCAATCCAGACAGCGTCTAACGAGACTACAGATTGCTTCTTTGATATGTCTGGCATTTTACACAACAAGTAGCTGCTCCTCTGAGCATGGGCTCAGGTTTATTGCTCTGATGAGATTGTCCCAGAGTCAAGAATCAGTTCAGAGTCCACACCCTTCACATAACAAATGGCGACTTGCTTGAGAACGGTCTCAGGTTTAGCAGATCATTACCTGAAGCTTCCTGTGTCCATATACAGTTCTTCTGATTAAATAATTCCAGTGCAAGAATTAGTTCATAGTCCACAAAATGGGGGAAGACAGAGAGAACTGGTTTGTCTGCTTCCCCTGTCCGTGATCAGACTTTGGTTTCTTCTGGCCAACAGTGTTTTACGGAACATCCAATCTGGCACGACGGTATCTTTCTCGGGTCTGCTATCGTTTGAATGCACCAGGGTGGAAGATGGAGGTTTTGCATAAGACTTGACAACTTCAGACTTGTCTGCAATATGCCTTGCATTTTCCATTTATAAAATTGTGTCTCCGTTGTTCTGTGCCGCAGAGAGAGTTTGTGAATATGAATGCGAGGGAAAGTCAAGTTCCACCTTTCGAATGATCCAAGTTCCACATTGCAGGACCCGGTTCATTGATGACCTCCTGAGAATTTGACGTTACTGGTTACGTCACAGCTCAGACGGGTTTGTTCCGCCCGTTTGGGACAGGATGGAAGGAAGCGATGGCTCCTGTGTTGCAAGGCACCGTGTCCTATATGACACAGTGCTGAAGAATGAGATGAATGGAGGAGAATGGAGAGATGATAATTAATAAATTGATATTACAATGTGAACACATCAGCTGGAGATGAAGGGATCCTGGGAACAGTACAGCACGAGAACAAGCCCTTTGACTCACGACTTCTGCCCTGAACAACAACTCGAATGAGATTCAACTCTGATGACTGCACCTGACCCAACTCCCTTCATTCACTGCATACTCATATGCTTCGCTGAATATTTACCGTTATGGGAATCTAGAGGTTATATCTCAAAAGATGGCAAACTAGTAACATCAGCTCCCATGTTGAAGTAAATATTTGAGGAGGGAAGTGGAAAAATTTATCGATTAAACTAAAAGGTGAAGGCTCAGTTACAGACTTCCCCTGAAGGGAGCAGGAAGGCTGGTGAGTTCGCCAAACTAGAATCAAGCTGGGTGGTGAAAGGGAATCCACATGTAGAGGTAGGGATGACAGAGAAACCAGAAAACTGTACACAGAGAGGCTTAGTCATGACTCATTAACAGGGTCAGGAGTTAGCAAAGGTACAAAGAGGCGAGGATTCTGAAGCGTTTGGCAAATATCGAGGGATATAGGCACGGAATCGGATTGTACTTAATAATGGTATTTTTTTGTGCCAGAATGTGAAAGAAACCAGGTGATGTATTGTCACCATGACATTTGTGGGTATCAAGGAGCAGACAGAATTATGGAACAGTTGAAGAATCTGTGTTGGAGGTCGAAATTGCGAGAAGATGTAAAATATTATTGTAAGAAATGTTTGATTTGTAATTTATTTTTTATTGAAGTTCATCATTAAACAAACATTTCCATAAGATGTATTTCAGACATTGTACATATATACCATATAATCATATATATCACAAATCTCCACAAAGTATTATTCTACACGCTGCATCTGAAAAGTAAACAGCATTATGAATGGACAGTGCATCCCGCATACAATCTCTTCTCCCTCCTGCCATCTGGGAAATGGCTCCGAAGCATTCGGGCTCTCACGACCAGACTATATAACAGTTTCTTCCCCCAAGCTATCAGACTCCTCAATAACTGAAGCCTGGATTGACACCTTGCCCTACTGCCCCGTTTATTATTTATTGTAATGCTGTTTTTGTGCACTTTATACAGTCCAGTGTAGGTCTGTAATCTAGTATAGCTTTCTCTGTGTTTTTTTTTAATTACGTAGTTGAATCTAGTTTTTTGTACTGTGTCGTGTAAACCATGGTCATGAAAAACGTTGTCTCATTTTTTCTATGCACTGTACCAGCAGTTATGGTCGAAATGACAATAAAAGTTGACTTGACTTGACTTGACTTGACGATTTGATCTAAGGTATACACTTATAGAAAAGAGTGGAAAGAAAAAAATATAAGCAAAAGGAACGAACTATGTATAAGTAGGGCGTCATCTTTTTTTTTACAACAGATTCATTGATTTGTGAGAATAAAATCTGGACTATGAGGCATTATATAGTTAAGCCATTTATCCCAGTATGAATCAAATTGTTCCAGCTTATGATTAAGAGATGCTGTTCTCTTCTCCATTGCAAATGTTCATTGTAATTTCCATCCATGCATTTAAAGTTGGGCTCTCCTGTGATAACCATTTCCTAGCAAGAGTCTTTTTAACGAGCCACCAACAGTATATTCATTAAATATTTATCTCGTTTCAACCATTCTTCCGCTTTGTACAGAAAATATATGGTCTTACTCTCTAAGGGTATTTCACATTTAAAGATGTCTTGTAGGGCATTGTGTATCCCCCTCCAATAGTCTTTGATAACGGGGCAGTGCCAAAAAATATGATAATGATTTGCATTTTGATTTTCACAATTTCTCCAGCAAACAGGGAGGTTACTATCATAATGGTATTTCTCAGAGGGTGTAATAAAATATCTTATCAAGTTTTTCCATCCGAACTCCCTCCATTTCTGTGAACTGGTACACTTCCATTGATACCTTCATATTGTTGTTCATTCTTCCTCAGATATAATTATCCCTCCTTCCTTCTCCCATTTTGTTTTAAAGTATGAAGTCAAATGTGTTTTGAGATTTAACAACCCCTTATACATGCTTGAAATGATACTACTACCATTATCTGAATTATATGTTTTTCTAAAGAGTTCAATCAAGCATGTAATTGCCTTGGTTACATTTGTAAGCGTCTTATTAACATATTGTCGCATCTGTAAATACCGATAAAAATCCTGTTTTTCTAATAAGTGTTTCTCATTAAGCATTTCAAAACTGAACAGTGTTCCTTCTTTCATTATGTTGCAAAGAACTGTTATTCCTTTAGCTGTCCAGTCCTTAAATCTAGCATTCAGTTTATTCGGTGTAAAATCCAAGTCTTAGGCACACCAGTTAAGAATTGCAATATCTCCCTCTAGATTATATTCTTTTATAGCTGTTTTCCATATTTTAGGAGTCAATCTCACCCATGGGTTATCAATAGTATTTACGTACCTTTGCAGGTTGTTATCAGCCAAAATTGCTTGTATGGGGATGGGAAGTACCCGCTCCTCCATGTTTTTCCACTGAGCGTCACATGATGGGTTGCACCAACATATCACAGCTCTCAACTCTGCTGCAAAATAATAACCTCTAACAGAAGGCAAGCCCCATCCCCCCTTTTCCTTTGCTAATTGGAAAGTTTTGAGACAAACTCTAGGCCGTTTACCCTGCCAAATATAACTTGACAGCGTCTTGTTCCATTCATTGAATTGATTTTGATTAATCTCTATTTGTAGGGTCTGAAAGAGATTTAACAGTCTGGGCAGTATATTCATTTTAATAGACTCAATCCTTGAACTGAGACTGAGAAAAGGAATCAGGTTCCATCTTGCCACATCTTCCTTATTTTTCTTTTTTATATAAAGGCTGATAGTTACATTCTGATAATTTTGCCAAATCTTTTGGCATAATGATGCCCAAATATTTGAAAGACTTTGTGTGCCATGCCCAGGGGTATCGAATTTTACTTTCTCTTGGTGGGCTATAGCAATATGAAAGTAATTGGGTTTTATCTATGTTGATCTAACCCAGATAAATCGGCTCGAGAAGCAGTTTTAAGACACGTCCCGTAGAATGACCACGTGTGGATTTGCAGGTTTATTTTGTTGGATATTCGCATCCATCCCCTGGAGGACTGAAATATATCCTCGAGATAGTGGATGCGGTCACCAAGTGGAGAGAGGCTTCCACAACTAGACAATGAAAAGTGTTGACGTCACAACCAAGATTTACCCGTCTTTACCCGTTGGGCATTGCCAAGGACTCTAGAATCAGATCACGGTCCCCGCTACACTGTACAGGTGATACAATATCTAATGAAACTGTTTGGGGGTAAAATAGAGGTTCCATATCCCCTATCGACCACAATACAGTGCGATTGTTGAACGGATGAACTGGACTTTAACAACAATGTTGTCCAAAATGACTAAACGGCTCATGGGTCACTGTCTTACTCTATGTTCTTATGATAGTGTTCACCACAAAAGCATTCTCTGCTGCATTTATACTTTTTAAGTTGACAATTGGGAGAAAAACATGGAAGTGTTCGTATTCTTTCTTGGCTAGATTTATCACAGGCCGAGTATGATGGCACTGAAAAGGACGAATGCAAGGAGCAATTAATTGACTCTATTAAGGAGGCCCATTATGATGCCGCCCATCGTACGTGACGGAAGAAGCGGCAGAGCGAAGCTTGTTTCGAGGTTCGAGCAAAACCGCAGACATTTAAAATAGGACTGAAGGTTATGATGTCACTACATCAGCCGAGACCCTTTACACCTTCCAGATTTGTCGGCACAGAGCCAGTCCATCAGTGTATCGAATTCAGAATGCTCCAAGCAAGTTGGGTTGGTATTATATTAATAAACTCAAACCTTTAGAGATAGTCATTGTCCTCTAGTAGCTGAGTTCCAGAAAATATATTGCCAATGGGATGCCCTGGACCGAGATAAGATGATCCTCTTAGATTTATGTTTCGACGATGACGTGGATGAAGGAGCAGTTGCTTCTTCAATGAGTTGGGCAACCACTTCCCGTTTGTACCCGGAGGATGAGGATAGGTCACATCTTTGCACTCGCCCGATTCAAAGTGGATAGAGGCTTTCCCAAATAGATAATGAAAACCGCTGACGTTTTAGCCACGATTTTGTTTTTGAAAGAGTTTTTACCCGTTGCCGGTTGACAAGCACTTTAGAATCAGTCATGGTCGCCGCTGCACCGCACATGTGATACAAAATGTAATGAAACTGTTTGGGATAAAACACAGTTGGTATCGCTTATCGACCACAATACAATGCAATTGCTGAATGGATGAACACAACTTTACTGACAATGTTAGTTAGAATGAAAGGGTTAGAATCCTTGTTTAGGCTAGATTTATCATCAGCCGAGTGTGGTGGCATTGGGTAGAACAAATGCAAGCAGCAATTAATTGACTCTATTCAGGAGGCCCATTCTCCTGCCACCTAACAGGAGACGGAAGAAGCAGAAGACCAAAGCTTATTTCGAGGTGCGAACAAAACCGCGGGTGTTGGAAATAGGACAGAAGGTTATCATGTTTCTAAATCAGCCAAGCGACTTTACAGCTTTGCGATTTGTAGGGACATATGATATCGCTGACAGAACCGGTAGATCAGTATATCGAATTCAGACTGTTACAAATAAGTTGGGTTGGTATCATGTTAACGAACTCAAACCCCTTGGAGATAGTCAAAGTCCTCTCGTAGCTGAGTTCCAGAAAACCTATTGCCAATGGGATGTTCTGGACCGAGATGAGTGATCCTCTTAGATTTATGTTTCAGGCAATCGACGGTGATGGGGATGAAGGAGCAGTTGCCCCCTCAGTGACTTGGGCAACTACTTCCAGACTGCTCCCGTAGGATGAGGATAGGTCAAATCTTTGCAGTCGCCCGAGCTAAGGTGGAGTCAATGGAAGAGAGAAACAGATGGGAGAACGTGTTTGTTGTGTGGTCTTCTGGAAATAAAGTGGGGTATAATTGATATGATATGAACGGATTTTAACAAGGCGTTAAGGTTAGTCATGGCAGGATGGTAGGACCATCCATAACCTCAGAAGGTTTCGTATCCATGAAAAAGTAGCTGCTAGATTCAGAAATGACGCCCACAGAAGGCAGAGGATAGTTGTGGATGGAGCGTTTTCTCTCTGGATGTTGGTGACAGGTGTCCTGAAGAGATCTGTCTGAGACCCAGGGTTTTTTTTTGTGTTTTTATGTGGAAGGATGGTTTATTGTATTTCCAGTGATGTGAAAGTTGGTGGGATCATGGATAGTATAGAAGGTTGTCACAGATTACAACAGGACATTGATAGGACACAGAGCAGCGCTGAGTAGTTACAGATGGAGTTCAACCCGGAACGTTACGGAGTGATCCATTTTGGAAGGATGAATTTGAAGGCAGAGGTGATACTTTCTTGAGTCAATCGAGGGCCGCACATTAGTACGAGTTCAGCAATGGAAACGGAGTGATGAGACGCTCTCCAATAAGTAGAGGGCCGCTCATCGCTACGTGTATCACAACCGACACGGAGCGGTGCACTGCAGGAGCAGAAGGAAGTGTGATTGACAGGTGAGCTTGACCACATCCGCTGTTCTGCACATGCTCATAGTGACGCTCGAAAGGCAATATACCTGACAGTAAATCAGGAGAAAAAAATACAACTTCGTGGAAAATGACAGAACGGCCTGAAAACCTGCCGATTGTCCATAGATTTTACATACTATATTTACTGAAACAGAGAATGGATGGAAAATTAGCGGTAGAAAAGTGGCAGGTTTGAGAATATCATTAAGGTTAAATAGACTGCATCGCACGTGACGGGTGTGAGGTGATCAAGTCATTCACTGGCAGAGATCAGGTTTCTGCGAAACGACCCATGTGTGCGCTGGAAAACATTGCTCTTCAAACTGTACTCAGCCCTCGCTAATCTCCCGAGGACGCGCTCCCCTTTTGATCACAGGTCTCTGGAATATCGCTGTGTATCTTTTACAGTGCTTGCAGGAATACGTGCAGTGTATTTTATTTTATGTCAGCTGTAACTGTGATTTCCAACACACAAACAGACCGAAATGACTGGAACGAACGAAAGAAAAGAACAAACGAATGTTCCCCATTAATAAGGAAGTGTTGTTCATTTCACCCGCCAGAACAAACTCCTTCACTCAATTTCAGAAGCGAATGTGCACGGTCAAATATTACAAAATAAATCAACTTCAAGATGAATGCCTGTTTTAAAGCAATAATGATATAAAAAATGCCATTTAAATAGCTGAAGCCAGGTATCATGCAAAAGAACATGGAAAAAAGCACATTATATTTTGTTTTACAGTAATGGACTCTATTGAGGAGTTAAATTCATGACACGGGGACAGAGTGAGTATAAATAGTTTAAGATAAGTGTTTGCGCAGTTGGTTTTCACTAATGTCCCTGAGGTGGTATCCACTCTAATTGCCTCAGTGGAATTGTTCTCTCCTCAATAAAAGTCTGCTAAACCGATCCCCAGTCCATCTGAGCATCTGAAACGCTCCGTACAACTGAACGCTGCGTCTGACGGAATATGGGATATTCGACGATTTACCACATCGCGTGCATTTTCTATCCCACACTTGTAGCTGTTGGTGTCCTCGGTAAGATGCTGGAGCTGGTCACTTTATGTATGGTGCAGTCGTTACTCTGCAGCGGTATCCGCACTGTTACTGAGCACAGATGCTACCGTCGGCTGAAACGTGTTTCCGGAATGGAGGATTCAAGCATCTCATTGTTTTATATTTGTTTTCGTACTTTGATCGAAGTGATTTTTTTTGTCAATTATGTTCGTGCCGATATTTACATTGTTTCATAATTTCACCTCGTTAGGCTTTCGGAAGTGATGCTGGTCTCTGCTTTTCTAGGTCTGAGTCTCTATCAGTACAGACACTTCGACTTATAACAACGTGGCAGCTTATTTAAATGACGGTCCAGTCTATTTTCGACACGTAGGTCTGTTTTTGAAATGATAACTTGTGCTTTGTGTCTTTTGATACCACTTTGTCACGGCTGCAAACAATCCCTTCAGTTCTTTCACCACTAGTAATGGAAATGGTTTTGCTAACAAGAATGATCGAGTGCCCACCGGTACGTGAGTCCTGGAAGTCGGATGCCTTGTTCAAAACTGTCGGAAGGTCGCCAATCCACTGACACTCACATCCGTCATTGTCCTCCAGCCGGAGTGCAGCGACCGAGACCGCACTCACTGGATTTCCTCTTTCCACTTCCAAATAGACCATACGCTGCATAGCATTGGTAGAATGGGGGCATTCAGGGAGCTGACCGTATTTCTGTTTTGGTTCCAAATATCTTGCAGTTAATTTAACAGCGATTGTGATCCTATCTCGGGGAAAATGCGGACTCTCCAAATGCATCACCCGTTACCTGGTTGGAATGGCAACAGCGGATCTGATGGTGGTTATCGTTGCTGCTTTAGTGGAACAGACCAACAATATCTACATTTATTCTAGATTCCTGCTCATCACTCCTGTGTGCGCTCTGACACTTGTATTTCGGGTCGTGACGCGGGACTGTTCTGTTTGGTTCACGGTCAGTTTTACCTTCGATCGCTTCATCGCAATATGTTGCCGAAAGTTGCGGGAGCGATACTGCACAGAGAGAACAGCAACGGTGGTTATCGTGACCGTGGTTATAGTGAGCTGCGGGAGAGGTGTCCCGTTTTACTTTGCCCTTGAACCTTACGTCATCATTGACAACACGCCGTGGCGGTGCACCGGCACATATGATTACACTACTTCACCCGTGTGGAGAGGATACCAATTACTGAACAGTATTTTAACACCATTGCTACCAATCGGCTTAATCCTGGTATTTAACGGGTTAACCGTAAGACATATCGTTGTGGCAAATAGAGTCCGCAGAAAGCTTCGGCACAGCAGCGACAATCAGAAAGATGCCGAGGTGGAAAAACGCAGAAAAGCGATGATTTTGCTGTTTTCTATATCAGCTAATTTCATATTATTTTGGATGCCCAATGTAGCCCATTCCCTGAAATGGAAAGTGCAAAACTATTATTACCAGGACAGATATTTGAATTCCCCGGTATACATCCTACAACAACTTGGTTTCATGTTACAAATTCTCAGCATGTGCACCAATACTTGTATCTATACACTGACACAGAGGAAATTCAGAGAAGAGCTGAGGAATGGAATGAAGTATGTGTTTACATTAAATGGCCATCTGTGTAGATAACGCCCGTGTCCAATTGCAGTTCTGCGGAGTTTTCAAATAAAGCCGATTTACAATAAAGAGGTTTGGCAAATATGTCATAAATTCGAACAATCATATGCCTGGCCATCCTGAAATTGTAAAATTGGCGGAAGATTGCTGACTTCATACAGTTCCGGTAGGTAGCAATACAAACTTCAATGCTGCTGGCGTGATTGTTACATTGGTTGAAGTATGATCCAAACTATCACAGACACTCGACTGTCAAAAGGGCAGGGATGGCCTCAGGACTTTCCGGGTTTTAGATGTTTCAGATTGGACAGGGTCGGGTAACAGAGTGTAAAGGGGGCTCAATAGGAAACCACGGAAAGTATCGCTGCTGCAGAAAGGGAGGACAATGTGGAGCGTTTGCTTATTAATAGATAGTGTGACGAACACACACACATGAAGCTGATCACTCCGTTTGGAGTATTCTATAGGGCCGCCCAACAGATCAACCAAATAAGTGCAAAGGTAAAGATCCGATCGGGAAGCCGATACATGACATCGGCAATGTTATTGGCACGGGTAACTGAAACTTCCAGAATATTCTCTGGCACCTCCCCAGGGTAAAAGGTCTCGGTATGGCATAATTTCTCAGTTGTGTCCAGGAAGGATTCATCTCACTATATGAAGACAGGCGGACTGGCGAACAGCCCATACGGGATCTAATATTAGAAAAGGAAACGGATCAGGTGACAGATCTCTCGGTGGGTCAGCATTTCAGAGCAATAGGGCAGATCTGCCCTCTACTTAACTTACACATGGATAGGACCAGGGAGCATGGAATGTGTTTAATTGGGGGGCTGCGGTGTATTGTGCTACCTGTCAGGAACATGGGAACGTACATTAGGAAATGATGTACTCTGGGAAATGTGCAACAGATATGTGGAGATTGTTTAGGAGCACTGACATGGGGTTCAGTAAGGGGTTGTCTCATTGACACAGGGAAAGGATGATAGGATAAAGTAATCCTAGGTGCCAATAAAGTTGGAACAACTCGTCAAGAGGAAGAAGGAAAGGTACTTAAGGTTTCGGGAAAAAGGATCTGACAGGTTTATGGAAGGTCACAATGCACACAGAAGAGAATTTAGTAATGGATTTAGAACATTTAGAAGGGGATTTGTGAAATCCTTGGCGAGTTGCACTGTAAAGGACAGGAGGAGACTGGGGAGAGTGTGGGCAGATCAAAGGCAAAAGAGGAAAACTTGTGTCTGGAGTCCAAGGAGGCGGTAAAGCTCCTCAGTGAATACATTGATCAATGTGAAGACAGCGTCAAAAGGCAGATATGCCAGAACATGCCGACGCTGAGAAAGAGGATGCGCTTGAAACTTGGAAAACATTATGATAGATGATTCCTCGGTGCCGGAATGGATATAGTTCAGCTGATTTGGGAAGGGAAACGAAGATATTGCTGAGATTCCGGACAGGATATTTCTTTTTTCCTTGACCACGGAAGAAGAACTAGAAGATTAGAAGGTGGCAAATGTTATGCAAATCGCTACAATGCATTCATATTTTCAAAATATTTCAGAAAGTGACATGCTCTTATTTGTTCAATGGCTAACAAACATCTGTAATTGCAATCATAAACAATTTAATGAAGCCTTTCAACTCCAAGACAAAGAGGCGCAGAAGGTAACGTATCGTCCACGAGTTAATATTCAACACAATTAAAACATGACGTCTCCAAACCTCCAACGACTTGCAGGATTACTGACCTCCACTTTCTGACCAAGGATAGGATTCGGATTAAATGACCCTTTGTTGTATAGTATCGAGGCTAATCATCCCTTTTACCTACTAGCACCTCTGTAGCAACAGATCTGTTCACCGTACTGAGACCACTGTCACATCCACCTCCAACCGGAACTACAGTCTTCATTTTTTTTCTGTATTATTTTAAACTTATTTACATCTTGCCTGTAGGTAGATGAGCCCAACAGCACTCAGTATTCCAAATTAGACAGCAATGAAATCTTAAACAGCATCAACATAACATCCTCACTCCTGTACTCTGTACATTGGCCTATGAAGTCAAATGAAGTCAAAAGCTTCTTTTTTTTTTACGACCCGGACCGTGGCCATCCACAACTTCCAAAGCAAAAGGCCTCAACACGCATTCTAAAGAACTTAGGAGAGTGAGATGTAGAGAGCTGAAGCTAGCATACATCAGCACTTCAGAGAATTTCGGAAAGATATGCAGCCTTCGAATTTCGCATCAGTTGCTGCAAATCACACTCATCCGTGTATTTCTCCAATCATCTCTTAAACATTGACATCGGTATCTCAATTACCATTGGTGTTGTCAGCACTGTCTACACTCTGACCACCCTCTGGGTGAAGAAGCCTCCCCTCATGTTTCCCTTAAACTTTTCACATTTCACCCATGATCTCCAGTTGTATTCTCGCCCAACATCAGTGGAGAAAGTCCGCTTGCATTTATTCGCCTCATAATGTTGTCTACCTCTATCAAATCTGCCCTTAGTCTTCTACCCGCTCCGAAATAAAGTGCTGACATATGTAACCTTTCCTTTTAATTCAAAACATTCAGTCCCGGCAATGGCCGTGTAACTTTTTTTCCTGTATTCTTTCAATCTTATTTGCATCTTTTCTGCAGGTAGTTGAGCCCATCCGTAAATAATATTCCAAATTAAGCCCCAATAAAGCCTTAAACGACAGCAACGTAAGATCCAAACTCCTGTACTCCGTACTTTGGTCCAGGAAGGCCAAAGTGCGAAAAGTTCACGACGCTCTCTAACAGTGCCACAAATTTCATTGAATTATGGACCTGCATTCCCAGATTCGTTTGTTCTATCGTACTCCTCAGTGCCCTATTTCTCATTGTGTCAGACCAACCCTGGCTTGCCCTCCCAAGGTGCAACATCTAACAGTTGTGTGCGTTAAATTCGATCTGACAGTTTTCAACCCATTTTCCCTGCTGGTCCAGATCCTGACTCATATTCCGGTACTCTTTCCGCCGTTGACTACACCCGTAATGTTCTTGTCATCGGCAAACTTGCTGTCCAGTTGATGACATGATTATCCAGATCGTTGATATAGATTACAAATAACAACGGACACAGCAAGGATCCCAATTTACTTCCTCGTTGTGAAAGCCAAGCGACTGACCCATCCCGAGCATCCTCCCATGTGAAACCTTTCAAGATCCTTGCTGAAGTCCCTGCAGACGGCATCCGCTGCCTTGCAGTCAACACCATTCCTGGTAACTACCTCGTAAAGCTTTGTACGTTTCGATAGACATGACCTACTACGCACTGGCCCATCCTGACTATCGCAAATGATCCTGGTTGTACAGATACTTCCCTTCATACGCCATGACCAGCGTAGATTTAACACCGAGGACAATTCCTCCTTACGTAGAACTTGACGAGTCCCTTCCAGGCAAAACTATCATTATCATCTTGTGGCTGTCAATGATATTTATGGCCTATTGTTAAATGATCCTGCAATATTATCAGGCGCATTGAGAGTAGTCTGGAAACGAAGTTGTCGTAGCTTTAAATAAATAATCGACGGGACTTAAACAGTGAGATGCAGTACAGTAGATAGAGCACAGAACATAGAATATTACAGCACAGTACAACCCATCGTCTCACGAGGTTCTGACAGACGTTCAACTAATTCAAACTGACACATCCCCGCTACAACTGAATCAGAATTAGAAACAAACTTAATACAACAGGCATACGTCGTGAAATTTGTTAACTTTACGGTAGCAGTACAATTAATCTCCCTCCCGGTGGTAACACTGTGTAGAGGGCGTGTCCTGTTGTTGGGCAACTTTAGTGATGGACACCACTGTTACAAGAATCATCCCTGTAATAATGATAAGTGATGTATAGAGAATCTGCACTTATCAGCAAGTAAATTTTATTACTTCAACAATAAAACACAAAGGTTCAGACGCCATCTTCACTCCACGACACTCCATGAGCAGTCAATGAACAAAAAGGTCATTACCCGGGAACGGATTCGAGGATGGCCAGAGAGAGGGACTCGGGAGAAAGAGACGGGGATAGAGACTGGTCAGGAACCGAGAGAAAGCGGAGGGCAGAGAAAGACCATGGGGAGGGAAGCCGGGGAGGCCGAGGGATCTGGTGTGGAGTGAGATCGGAATCGGAGTGTGGTGTCGGTAGAAAGCGGGAGGGGGATAGCCGGGAGAGAGATAGGGGAACTCGACGGAGAGAGAGTGACTGAATGAGAAATAGACTGGCGGAGTGAAAGTCCAGAGGAAGGCGAAGGTTCGGGGGGGGGGGGAGAGAGAGAGAGAGAGAGAGAGAGAGAGAGAGAGAGAGAGAGAGAGAGAGAGAGAGAGAGAGAGAGAGAGAGAGAGAGAGAGAGAGAGAGAGAGAGAGAGAGAGACTAGGATGAGGTAGGGAACTGTGAGTCAGAGAATACTGTCCATAAATACACTGAGCAATTTTGACTTTCGTACCTGCGGGACATTCTGGGATTACAGCGCTTACATTCTATAGTCCCTCTGAAACAAGCAACCCGTGCCATCTCTCTGACCCCTCCCACCCCGCCTGTTTGACCCGAGTCCTTCCCACACCGTATCCGCGATCTCACTTTCTTCAACCGGTCTTCGCGATATTCATCCTCCCTCCACGTCTGTGTGACCACAAAACACTGCTGCTGTAACGAAAGCGCAGAGTGGTATGATGAACCTCTCATACAGAGTCATGTTAGTAACGGAATACTCTGGGCAATTTCTAGCGTTGGAGGCAGGAACCGAACCCACCCGAGAAGAAAAATACGGAGACTCGAAAGCCGGCGCGGGAGACAGCGCCTAGTACGCTCAAGAGGTCCAATCGACAATGGTAGTTCAACTCTGTTTTGCTTCAGGATTTAAATTTTGTTAATTTCATTAAAGAACAGATTGTATTTTTCTTTTCAACTAACTCAACGGAAGAAATTTCCGGTGGAACATTATGGGATACCTTTAAACTATAAAGCCGTGGGCAAATTTTTTTCATACTCTGCAGGAAGAAAGCAGAGGGAAGTTGTGGAAGGAAAGTATTCTGCCTGGAGGTCTGTGACTACTGGAGTGCCGCAAGGATCTGTCCTAGGATGACTGCTGTTTGTGATTATTATAAATGGCCTGGATGAAGAGGTGGAAGGAAGATTGCAGATAACACGAAGATTGGAGGAGTTGTGGGTGGAGCTGTAGGTTATCGAAGGTTACAGGATGAGGAATTGGTTGAAAAGCGGCAGATGGAGATCAATCCGGGGAAGTCTGAGGTGATGTATTTTGGAAGGACAAACCAGAAGGCTGAGTGCAGGGTTATTGGTCGGTTACTTAAGTGTGTGGATGAACAGAGGGACTTTGGGGTTGGAATCCATATATTCGCTGCACAGGTTGATAGGGTAGATAAGAAGGCCTATGGGATAATAGTGGGATTGAGTTCAAGAGTAGTGAGGACATGTTGCAAATCTACAAACCTCTGGCGAGAGCACACTTACAGTATTGTGTTCAGTTCTGGTCACCTCATTATAGGAAGGATGTGGAAGCTATGGAGACAGTACAGAGAAGATTTACCAGGATATTGTCTGGATTTGAAATCAAGTCTTATGAGACAAGGTTAGCAGAGCTGGGACTTTTCACTTTGGTGCGTAGAAGAATGAGAGGGGACTTGCTAGAGGTCTACAAGACTATGAGAGGTATAGATCAGATGGATAGTCAGTTCCTGTTCCCCAGGGCACGAATAGCAAACACCAGAGGTCATAGGTACAAGGTTAAGGGAGGGAAGCTTAGGGGAGACATCAGGGGTAAGTTTATTACACAGAGGTTTGTGAGTGCCTGGAATGACTTGCCAGGGATGTTGGCGGAGGCTAAAACATTAGGGGTATTTAAGAGCCCCTTGGACAGGCACATGAATGAAAGAAATATAGAAGGTTACGGGGTAGTGTGTGTTTAGTACATTTTTAAAGGAATATATGGGTCGGCACAACATCGAGGGCTGAAGGACTTGTACTGTGCTGCAGTATTCGAGTGTCTAGTGTCTAGAAGTCCCACTCATAGCAGATAATTCAAAGGTTAATTTATTATCAAAGCATGTATCCATATACAACTCTGATTTTTTTCTCCTCCAAACAGCCATGAAACAGAGAAAGAACATGAACGCCGTTCAGAGAGAAACATAAAATCCACCCCCCCCCCACACACACACACACAGACACATAAATAGAATGGCAACCCGATCGTCAACCTCAAAAAACTCCTCTCCCCGCACAAAACGCAACAAGAACATCAACACCCCCTCTCCCCCAAAATAAAACCTAACGCCGCACAAATGTGGAGTTGGTGTCACCAGTGTAGAGGAGGCTGCATCGAATTAGACGACCCCAGTGGGATCCGCAACTGAATTGTTGCCTCATCTGGAAGGATGTTTGGACAATGGAGAGATTTCAGCCGTCCGGCTCTTTCACTGTGACATCCCGAACACCAAACTAAATCCATCCAACCAAGTCTGGGCGAGGTTTTATGACCAATAAACTTAATTCCTTTCTGCGCTCAGCTGTCCAAAAGATTCACTGACTCTGAGAGGAAGGGGTATCTATGGTCCACACTGTCAGGGTGTTGAGTTTACCAGGAGACAAAGACTGCAGGGACGAGAGGTTTTCTGTTGACTAATACACTGTGTGTGGACCCCGCTGCCAATTCTGGTGTTGTGACCCGAATCGAGACAAACACCACGCTGCCCACTCCACCAACAACACGGCACAACCGGACACATAACATGGGACTTTACATCCCACAACACTGGAATCAGTGATGAAATCCGTGATTAATGTCGTTGTCCCACTGAAATCATAAGAATCGTCCATTCAGGTGTTTTTAAATACGAGCTCTCTCCCACAAGCGGCGGCACCCACACACTGCCGTCAACAGAGAATTCTAGAGCTGAGCTATCCCATTGGTGCGAAGTGATGTCAATCACTGGTTACACACAATAGCGGATGGAGAGCATCCAAGAGGGCGGTAACCCCGCTCCCTCAGCGAGCACCCCGTCAAAGCGGAGCCAACCCCAAAGGAATTGTCCCTCTTTTTGATTTATTTCCATTTCCCTCCGAGGGAATTTTCGGCGCTTCTGAAGTGTCTACTGCGGCCGGAGACTGATGTATCGCTGAGAGTTTGAAGGAAACCGCTCGGCCTATCGGCTTGAATCAACTCCCGGGGGAGTTAGAGATCCCGGCAGAAGACGGAGTGGAGGGGGATTTTATTGAAAGGATACTGGTGGTGTGAGAAGGAGCAAACACGATATTTGTCCCGGTGGTTATAGGAGGGGTTCAGCTGTGGAAATGTCTGAGACCACGGTGTTGCTGAGTTGGAGGACAAACACCGAAAGACTGTTGACCTCCAAGTCGGGCCAATGGTCTGGAAAAAGTGGGGATAGGAGTGGTGTTGGGGGGCAATGATGGACTGGCCCGGGATCTTATTGAATGACAGTATAGGCTGGAAAGGCCGACTGGCTTGCTCCTGTTCCTGTTGTCTCTGTGTTTAAGGAGATGGAATAACCAAATCCTTCCCGGGTCTGCAAGATGTTTCAGTGTGTGTTGTAAGGACCGGTGGTTGGAGCCCAGTTTTTCCCAAACTGTATCAGCAATCTGACCGATGGACCAAATCCCACATTTCTTAGTCTGTTGTAGACACGAAACTATAGTTATATACTGATAATGAAACAAATGTATATTAAGATATTGTTAAGGACATAGAACTTATATCTCTACTTTGTTAATGAGATTTCTAAGTCTGCTATTGATACATTATATATATATATATATATAAATATAATATATATAGTATTGATACATAATATGTATATTATATCATTGCATACAACCTGTATTTAAAAACATAAAACACATTTCGATATTGTTAATGACAGAGAATCGTATTATTTGTGTTCCGTGTGTTATCTGAATGTACTTGCCTGTGATGCTGCCACAGGTCAGTGTTTCTTTGTACCTGTACCTTCCTGTACTTGTGCACTTCGTTATGAATTCCACAGGACCCCACAAAATTCAGTGAGATTTGATTATCATCTTCTCATCTGAGTGGGAGAAATGTAAAGAGACAGTACACTGTCAAATACAAGAACCTGAACATTGTTGATGAGCAGAGGGATCCTGGAGTCCAAGTTCACCGCTGTCTGAAAGAGACTACTCAGATCGACAGAGTGGTTAAGAATGCAAATGGTATGCTTACCTTTACAATCAAGGCGTTGATTTCAAATGTCAGGAAGTTATGTTAAAGCTCGAGTTAGGCCACATCTGGAGTGTTTCATACAGTTCTTGTAGCCTCAATCTGGGAAGAATGTCGAGGCTTTGGAGCGAGTGCAGACGAGGTTTACCAGGAAATTTCCTGGATTACAAGGCATGCATAATTTCAAAGGGCATGTGCAAAAGTTTACATTGGTTCGTTCTAGCTTTTTCACTTTAGGATCATTTATATCATAGTATGCACTGCAAATTCAGTCTATTTCTGTAGGACCATCAGTGATTGTCCTTGATGTGTTCTTCCACCAAGTTCTATCTGCTCATTCCGTGCCATTTTGTTCATATTGTACCTGTATCTTATCAATAATTATATATCAGCAATCTTTCTCCTACTCTCACCTCATTGTGAAGTATTCTGCCTTACTGAGTTATTTTCGCGCTCAGTGTTTGTTACCTAGAACTAGAAGAAGATTTATTGAATGCAGCACGAGGTAGGGTAAAGGCAGCCATTTCAAAATTTAGTTTCAACGGTATGAATTGGCAGCTGTGCTAATCTTATATAAAGACACTTAACAGGGCAATGTCAGGGTAGCAGTCTGTCACCTGAAGTTTAATTGAAGTTGGATAACGCAACAAGACAATGGTCCGAAAGACAAGAGTAAATAAATAAGACAATAATTTCAAAAGAAAATTTCGAGTTTTGGAATGGCCGAGCCAAAGCCCTAACGTTAATCCCATAGGAATGTCGTGGAATGGCCTGAAGCAGCAGTTCAGGCAAGAAATCCCACCAACATCCCAGAGTTGAAGAGCGTTGACTGTGTGTACTGAATGAAGAGAAAACTAATGATGGTCCCTTTTCCATTCTGGTTCCATCTGCTCATTCCCCACACATCTTCGTTAAACTCTGTCCAGCCTGTAACCCACCATCCCAATGATATACATCAACCATCTTGTTTAACCTCTGTCCAGACTGTGTCCCACCATCTCAATGATATATATCAACCATCTTGTTCAACCTCTTTCCAGTCTGTATCCCACCACCTCAATGATATATATCAACCATCTTCTTCAAAATCTGTCCAGCCTGTATCCCACCACATCAATAATATATATCAGCTATCATGTTCAACCTCTGTACAGCATTTATCCCACCACCTCAATGATATATATTAACCATCTTGTGCAACCCATGTCCAACCTGTATCCAACCATCTGAATATGTATCAACCATCCTGTTCAACCTATGTCCAGTCTGTATCCCACCACCTCAATGATATATATCAACCATCTACTTCAACCTCTGTCCAGTCTGTATCCCATCACCTCAATGATATATATCAACCATCTTGTTCAACCTCTGTCCAGTCTGTATGCCCTCACTTCAATGATATATATATCAAACTTCTTGTCAATTTCTGATCAGTTTTTATCGCATCAATAATTACAATTTTAGGTTCAACGTTACAAAATGGCGAAGTGTTAATCTTGACAGCATTTAAAGTGAGTCTGTTATTGCATTTTTTTTGGTCATTTTTGGAGACCCACTTTCTCTGTTGCCAGGGTAACAGCCCATGTAACTTGCAGGGAGTGGTGCACATTTTTATCGCTCTCTGGTCACGGTCCCTCAATGAGAGACAGCGGCCTCGGGAGCAGATGTGACAGACTGATAGTGGGGTGGGGAAAATGTTGTGAACATTGACAGTATGGACTGTATTAACTCTGTGTTGGGATGAAGACGAAACTAATGAATGTGGGCATTACATTTCTGCAACGTTGTTCAGGCCGTCACAAACGTCCTGTAATCAGTCAATAATTGTGCATAATTTAAAGTAAAAGGAGAAAAAGCTGGAAACGTTCAGCAGATCGGACATCAACTTGGACAGTCCCAGTCCTGATACTGAGTCTTCTACAGTTTCTCTTTCCACAAATCTAATCTGGTTAAATGAGTTTCCAGTACTATTATTTCAATTTTATATTAAAAACATTTTATTCCTGTTAGCCTACAGAAAATGTGATGACCAATTGTGCTGGGCAAGACATGATTTAACAAAAAGAACATGATAAATTCAATTTGGTCTAGTTGCAGGGTACAATGTGAAACGTATCCCCGGTATCTGGTGACTCACGCCCAGGTTTTCCAGCCTGATCATTGGTCCAGTCAGATGACCATCAGGTTCCCATTCTGTCATAAGTTGACGCAGTGTTAGTTTTTGAACTCTGATTGGCCGAAACACTGCATCATATTACCGGTAGCAAGGAGTCCTGGGAGAGTTGCTGTTTGGACTATAATCATTGAAACTACTACTGTCGCCTCTTTGTGAATTATTTTGCCTCACTATCGGTGTTTATTAACGAGAAATAGCAGAGGATTTATTAAATGCAGCCTGAGGTAAGGTAAAAGCAAACATTATAATTTTAGTTTCAACGTTATAAAATAGCTGTGTGTTAATTTTATATCAAGTCACTTTACGGGAGAATGTCAGGGTAGCACTCTGTCAACTGAAGTTTAATTGAAGTTGCATAACGCAACAAGACAATGATCCAAAAGACAAGAGTGAATCAATAATAGAATAATTTCAAAAGAAAATTAGAATAGCCTAGTCAAAGTCCTAACGTTAATCCCATAGGAAAGTTGCGGAATGGGCTGAAGCAGCAGTTCCGTCGCGGAATCCTACCTCGAAGCAGAAGTTCCGTCGAAGCAGTTTTGTAAGGCGGAATGACATAAAATTCTTCCAAGCCGATGTGCAGGAAGATCAATAGTTAACGGAAGCATTTGGTTGAAGTTATTGCTGTACGCGGGATTGGGGGCGCGGTGTCACACCAATTATTGAAAGCCAAGGCTCACAGACTTATTTTGAACAAGTACATGCAATATTGAATAATGTTAATATTGTCATAACGAGACTCACAGCGTTTAAAATCGACTCTGTTGTTTACATTTTCGGTCATTTTTGGAGAGCCGCTTTCTGCATTGCCAGGATAACAGCCCATGTGACCGGTACGGAGTGGTAAACATTTTTATCGCGTTCTCGTCACCGTTGCTCAGTGAGAGTTAGTAGCGTCAGGAGCAGATGTAACAGACTGATAAAGAGGTGGGGATGATGCTGTGAGCATTGACTGTGTGTACTGAATAATTCCTGTGTTGGAATGAAGAGAAAACTAATGATGATCCCTTTTCCCATCTGGTTCCATCTGCTCATTCCCCGCGCATCTTGTTCAAACTCTCTCTGGCCTGTAACCCACCACCTCAATGATATATATCAACCATCTTGTTCACCCCCTGTCCGTTCTGTATCCCACCACCTCAATGACAGTCTGTATCGCATCAATAATTACAATTTTATTTTCAATATTACAAAATGGCAAAGTGTTAATCTTGACAGCATTTAAAGTGAGTCTGTTATTTCATTTAATTTTTGTCATTTTTGGAGAGCCACTTTCTCTGTTGCCAGGGTAACAGCCCATGTGACTTGCAGGGAGTGGTGCACATTTTTATCGCTCTCTGGTCACGGTCCCTCATTGAGAGACAGTGGCCTCGGGAGCAGATGCAACAGACTGATAGTGGGGTGGGGAGGATGTTATGAGCATTGACTCTATCGACGGATTTATCCCTGTGTTGGAATGAAGACAAAACTAATGAATGCGGGCATTGCATTTGTGCAACTTTGTTCAGTCCGTCACAAACATATTGTAATCAGTCAATAGTTGTGCATCATTTAAAGCAAAAAGAGAAAATGCTGAGACCGTTCAGCTGATCGGGCAGTAACTCGGACAATCCCAATTCAGATACTGGCTCTTCCACAGTTTCTCTTTCCACACATCGTATCTGATTAAACAAGTTTCCAGCAATACTATTTCAATTTTTTATCAAAAGCATTTTATTCCTGTTAGCCTACAGGAAATATGATGGCCAATTGTGCTGGGCAAGACCTTACTTAACAATAAGATAACGATAAATTGTGCTCAGTTTAGTTGCAGGGGACAATGTGAAACGTATCGCTGGTATCTGGTGACTCACGCCCAGGTTTTCCAGCTCGATCATTGGTCCAGTCAGATGATCACCAGCTTCCCGTTCTGCCATAGGTTGATTGAGTGTTAGTTACTGAACTCTGATTGTCAGAAACACTGCATCATTTTATCGGTAGCAAGGAGTCCTAGAGTTGCGGTTTGGGCTGTAACCTTTAGTACTTATACAGATCGGACACGATGTTCCTCCTTCCAAATGAATCAGAAGTCTCGGGCATCTGGACATTGGATCTGGATATATCCCTGAATACACTGCTTGTTGTGAGATGTGAGGACGATGTGCCAGGCTTCTGGCGTCGGTAAGGGACAGGTTCAGCTGTGTGACCCTGTGAGGCTGGGTCATGGGATATCATTGTTTTAGATAAAGTAAAATGGACCCGGGGGTCAACTTGCCCAGGTTTATGAGGTGTTGAGCGAGTATTTCTGGTCTGTGGGTTCATTGTTCAAACCGTGTAAACAAACCACAACTTTTCGCACTAAATTGTTCTGGTATCAATTTGCCTGTTGTTCCTGGGAATCTGTTCAGTGCAGTTGTTGCTAACAAGGTCCACATGAATAATCTCAAGAATGATCGGCTTTATGTTTGAGGAGCATTTGATGGTTCTGGACCTGTGCTCAATGGAGTTCAGTGGGACGGTGGGGGTGGTGGAGGGATGTATGTTTAAGTAAACCTTCCGAATGCTGAAAAGCCTGGATACAGTGGACATGGAGAGGATGTTTCAGTTAGATCTTTAAATTAGTTTAAATTAGTTAAAATGTTTAAATTAGTCTGTGATCTGAGCGCACAGTCTCAGAATAAAGACGCCTACTTTTAAAATTGTGATGACAGACAGACATGCTTTATTGAACCCGAGGGAAACTGGGTTTCGTTGCAGCCGCACCAACCAAGAATAGAGTAGAAATATAGCAAAATAAAACCAGAAATAATTAAATAATAATAAGTAAATTATGCTAGGGTAAATTATGCAACTTGGACAGCATCCTCTTTTCAGACACCACTGTCAGAGAGTCTAGTTCCATCCCCACAATATCACTGGTCTTACCAATGAGTTTGTTGATTCTGTTGGTGTCTTGCTACTGTCAGCCTGCTGCCCCAGCACACAACAGCAAACATGATAGCACTGACCACCACAGACTCGTAGAGCATCCTCAGCATCGTCCGGCAGGTGTTAAAGGACTTCAGACTCCTCAGGAAGTAGAGACGGCTCTGATCTTTCTTCTAGACAGCCTCAGTGCTCTTTGACCAGTCCAGTTTATTGTCAATTCGTATCCCCAGGTACTTGTAATCCTCCACCATGTTTACACTGACCCTTTGGATGGAAACAGGAGTCACCGGTGGCTTGGTCCTCCTCAGGTCCACCACCAGCTCCTTAGTCTTTTTCACATTAAGCTGCAGATGATTCTGCTCACACCATATGACAAAGCTCCCACCCTAGCCCTGTACTCATCCTCATCTCCCTTGCTGACGAATCCAACTGTGGCAGGATGATCAGAAAACTTCTGAAGATGGCAAGAATCTGTGCAGTAGTTGAAGTCTGAGGTGTAGATGGTGAAGAGAAAGGGAGGCAGGACAGTCCCCTGTGGAGCCCCAGTGCTGCTGACCACTCTGTCTGACATACAGTGTTGCAAGCGCACGTACTGTGGTCTGCCAGTCAGGTGATCAATAATCCATGACACCAGGGAAGCATCCTCCTGCATCACTGTCAGCTTCTCACCCAGCAGAGCAGGGCGGATTGTGTTGAACGCACTGGAGAAGTAAAAGTCTATAACCCTCACAGTGCTGGCCTGCTTGACCAGGTGGGCGTAGGCACGGTTCAGCAGGTAGACAATGGCATCCTCAACTCCTAGACGGGGCTGGTAGGCGAACTGGATGGGGTCTAGGTATGGCCTAAACGTAGGCCGGAGCTGCTCCAGAACAAGTCTCTCCAGGGTCTTCATGATGTGGGAGGTCAATGCCACAGGTCTGTAGTCATTGGAGCCACTGGGGTGCGGCGTCTTCGGCACAGGGACGAGGCAGGACGTCTTCTACAGCACAGGAACCCTATGGAGACTCAGGCTCAGATTGAATACATGGTGAAGTACTCTACATAGCTGGGGGGCACAGGCTTTGAGCACCCTGGGGTTGACACCATCCGGGCCTGCAGCCTTGCTTGAGAAAAATCTCTTCAGTTAAAGGACGGCTGCTGTGTGGAAACTATTGCCGCAGATAGGGGTGGAGGCTGCCCTTTGCGTATATTTATGGCAGATTTTAATATGTTCGTGATTGCTCAATAGCTTCAGGGTTGCAAAATGAAAGCAGGAATATGGTGTTAGAATAAAAATCATGTTTGAATGGTGGAGCAGACTCGATGGACTGAATCATCTAATTCTCCTCCTACATCTTGTGTCTGACCATAACTGAACGATGACTCCTTCGTATCCCATATCAGGCATTGGAAAGTGCAAGGGGAAATTTCAGATCTGTTCTTTGAGATCGTTATATTTGTCTTAAACATTTAAACTTCGATAAACAGAAATATTTTTTTCCCATTTGTATTGTTAATGTGCTTTATTATCTCTCTAGTTAAAGTTAGACCTGTGGTGAGAGACTTATTGGCAGAAAAGCCCACAACTGGAAGCAAAACACGACTGAAGATGAGGGAACAGCAACAAGTGAACCAGCCCGAGGACTGAGAGCATCAACTGGCGAGAACCCATCTGACTCAGGGTTTCCATTGATTCGGTCAGCAGAAAGTTTGGTGAGTCTCATTTAGTCAAACACTGGTCCTTTGGACATTACATATCTATACAAACGAAGGTAGGAAACAGTTGGAATGAGACTGAATGTGCCAGTTATTCCTCTGTCAGACCCAGCTGCAATCACTCCAGGTCTGGTAATGTGCTTTCAGCAGCCCAGCTCTTTAAAGCCACTCACATTCCCTCAGTGTTTGCTCATTTCAAGCTTTTGTGTGTTTTGAAGTAGTTTTCGGTCAGTTCTGAGTGGGGAGCGGGAATGAGAGTGGTTTGTTTATACTTACTGTCTTTCAGAAATATAATTGCTTGAATTTAATTTGTGCCGACTTACGAACCATATCCTGTACCTTCTCAACCAAATTATCGATATACACGACAAATAGGAATGGGTGTAACCCTGGGAACACCACAAACCACGGAACTCAAGTCCAAGCAACAACTTCTCACCGCCAACAATAACAATAACAATAATCCTAACAATTCCTAATTCCTAATAATAATTCCTAACAATAATTTGTTTGCAGACTCTGGGGCCCAGTAACAAACTCAATGTTAACAGCAAGATTAGACAGTAACAAATATAAAGAGGAACTTGCTGCTTCCTGAAAGGACTCGTATCATGTCTGATCCAAAGAGAAAGGTCCTCCGTTATTTACCTCGGGACCCATCCTTCCCGGTACGCTGCATCCAATAATCCGTAAGCCCCCAACCTCTCCCCACCTCGCCCATAGCCGCACATCCTTCCCATCGTTCACCCCACAATCGAACCCATGGACAGATTCCCTTCACCCACATCCACACTCTGAACTTGGGTATCATAACTAACTGATCGTACATTCCCTGCTCGGGCGGAAAACTGAAACCAGGCCTGCAGCACTGGCGACCCCGGACACCCCAGATGACTGATTCAGTCCCGGCACTTCCCCACGGCAACCGACCTTCGAATTACACAAACCCAAGATCAGCCCCTTCCTCACCGCCGCCCGATGAGGAGAACCGCCGGCATCCGCTGGGTTCGGCACTGTGCTCTGATCTGCAGGAGGTCCCCGCAGCGCCACCTGTGGCAGGACGTCGGAGGGACAACACAGAGCGTTCGGGTGTCGGTTCATTCGCTGTGACATCCTCCAAATTTCACATCAACTCCATCCAACCGACTCTGGGCGAACTTTAACGACCAAGAAATAAATTCCTGTTAGCGATCAGCTGTCTGAATGATTCGCTCACTGTCGGGGTGGTTTAGATTACCGGGAGACAATGACAGCAGGGACGAGAGGTCTTCTGTTAACTAATACGAATCTGTGTTTCCCCTGCTGGCAGTTCAGGTTGACAGTAATAAAACGGTTGTTAAGAAAATACTAAACAACGAGACACTGCACGGACTGAGCCATCTCAAATCAGATCACCCAGGAAACGCTTCCCCAGAAACATTCTGGATTTTGTGACCCAACTCGAGACAGGTATCACAGCGCCCACTCTACGGACAACCTGGCAGAGCAGGGCAACTGGCAAGGGACTTTACATCACAAAATATTTGATTCAGTGATGAAACCCGTTAAGTTTCCTTCGTTCTTCCACTGAAATCATTAAAACCTCCACTAACAAGCTTTTGAATGCAAGCTGTCACTCACACTGTCGTCACTCTGGCACCCCCAATCAAAGCCATAAAATAGTGGAACAGAATTAGGCCATTTGGCCCATCTGACGTCATGTGTGCGGTTCCTTTCGTCTGAGGGTTTGTTTCTCGTGGTTGTGCAGTTTAATCTTTCTTCCGTTCAGATCAGGGAGTGAGATCCGTAGATGTCACGCCCTCGCACTGTAGGTGGGCTTTCTTTTTTCCTTGACTCCATTCCACTGTTACAGATTGCCGAAGTGCAGCAAATGTCTCCAGGTATATAACCTTATTAATGCAAGAAGGAATCCTTTCTATTTTTTCGGGCTTCTCAAACATTTGTACACTTCAGCGAATTCTCTCCACAGAAGTTCCAGAGCAGAAGCTCAGTCTGTCTAATATTGCCACACAATTAATGTGGGGACTCGTTTATTATTCTCATGTACCGAGGTGCAGTGAAAAAACCTGTCATGCAAACATTCCAGCTGCAGAGGCTGCAGAACAGATTGCTGAAGCTTTTTGTGTGTGTTCTTTTATATCCCGTGTCAGGTTTTGTAAGATGTGCAGGACAGTTACAGATTTCGTTACACGGATCATTATATTTGTGTTCAACATTTAAATTCCAATGAGTTTTGTTTTTTTCTTATTTGTATTGTTACCGTGCTTCGTTATCTCTGATTAAAGTTAGATCTGCGCTGAGGGATTTGTTGGAAGAAAAGAACTGGAAACAAAGAACAACTGAAGAACAGCCGAAGACTGAGAGCACTGACTGGATTGAACCCTGATGGCTCAGAATTTTCCTTCATTCAGTCTGGAGAAAGTTTGGTGAGTCTCATTCACTCAAGTACTCGTCCTTTAGACATCACATACCTGTACAAAGGAAGGTAGGAAATAGTTGGAGTGAGACTGAATGTGCCCAGAAGTACCAGTTATACCTCTGTCAAACCCAGTTGCAATCACTCCAAATTGAGAAAACATTTTCACAGTCAAATGCACAATGGAACTGTGAAGGTCGCTTCAGAAAGGGGAAAAATGTTCAGAGAAATGAAACTTGGTTCACAAGAGATTAAAACATTTAGGCAAGTGGAAAAAGGAAGCAACATTCAAGTAGCTTAAGAACTGACTTAGAGGTCAAAGTGAACTTGAGAAGTTCTTGGGAAGTAGGATGAAGGAAAGCGCAAGGCGTTCTACATGTGGGTGAAGAAGAGGTGGGTGAATAGATTGAGGGTAGGACTACTCAGGAGCAAAGGTGGAAACGTGCCGGATGATACGGTGACAGGTGAGGTGCTTAATGACTGCTTTGTTTCAGAGTTACCAATGAGATGGACAGTGATTGTGACGTAGCATAGTAGCATGGCAGCGTTCAGAAAGAGGTGTTGTTGAAGCATCCAATATATACCACTTTACGACAGGAAGTGAAGGAGGAGTTTACAAGGACATTGGCAATGATCTTTGTGTCCTCTCTGGCCACAGGCGTAGTAATCATTAGAGGATGGCATATCTTGTTCTATAATTCAATAAACGTAATATATATAATCCTGGGGATTACAGACCAGTGAGCGTCACATCGGTGCTGGGCAAACTCTTGGAATGGTTACTTGGGAAGAGGAATTTTGAGCATTTGGAGAAATATTATCTTACTACGGGTTGCCACTTCGGCGTTTTGATGGTGAGTGGCGAAAAGGGTAGGGGGGTTACCAGAAATAACTTTCCACAATATGTGACAGTCATGCACCGACATTTGGATCGGCAGAGTCTGATCAGGAGACACCATGGCATTGTGTATGTAAAATTGTGCTTAACATGACCTCTTAAGTTTTTTGAAGATAAGTGTCAATGAGGGTGCGGGAGTGGATGTTGTACATTGAACTACAGGAAAGCCTTTGACAAGGTGCCAAATGAAAGCTCGGTCTGGAAGATAAGTTCACATCCGGTCCAGGGAGAGAAAGTTAGATGGATTCAAGAGTGCCTTGAAGGTAGTAAGCAAAGAGGGATGGTTGAAGGTTTTTCCTTGAAGAAGGACCACAAGGTTACAAGTTGGGACATTTGATATTCGTTATTTGATAGCAATGATTTGAATACAAATGCACAAGGCTTGACCAGTAAGTTCAATGATGACACAAAATTAATAGATGGTGTTCATGATGAAGATTATCGTAGTTTACAGGGGATCTGAATGGGTAAAACAATAGTAAACAGATTGCAAAATCAACACGAGCAGCATCGGTTTCACGCAGAGTTTTGTGATGATGTGGAGGGACCTGTCAAAGGAAGTGGATGAGGCAACACAATTGTATAATTCCAGAAGCAGTTGGGATGTGAAGATGCAGTGAGGAGGCCAGGAGGGAAATGGGTTCAAAACAGAAAATTAGGATTATCTCTGTGGGCAATGTGGTTAGCACTTTCTAATTCAGCTGAAGGGTCTGTATCTGTACTCTGTTGCTGTGTGACTCTGTCAGAAGGATGCATCAGATATCACTGGACAGACATACAGACATGGCGTGGAAGTTGATGGAAAAGGGGAATGGTTGGTCCTTAAGCCAACTCCTGTTCTGATACAGGGGATGTAGGCTCTGTCATATTTATAAAGTCATCGTGTCTCTGACTCACTATCTGCTTGTCTGTAATTCAGACCATCACCCGCAGGTGGAGCTTTTCTACACCGGGAACAAAGAGTAAACAAGAAAACAACAACCAGGAATCGTCAGTCGGAATCAAAATGGCTGCAGGTATGATCACTGGGATCTTTATAATTAAACTTCCATCGTGTTTGTGCACAATAGATCAGATGAAGTAACTTACACAAATGCTAACGGGCACTGAAAAGTTTTATCGAACAGGGTCATTGAATTCCATTGTAAAGAGGTCTTCAGTGATCGATCAATCTAACAGTTCCAGTGCAGGGTTCTGACACCGGTAATGGTGGAATTGCTCAGGTCACCGTGCAAAGCTTCACCTGACTAGAAGCAGCAGGGTGTCCTGAATCCGGTGGCTGAGAGTAAAACACAGACAAAAATGTGCTGTTTGGTACGTTAAAGTCCAGGTTCAGGGATTGTTGCTCATCAGGGCCTGTTCAGAGGTGAAAGACATCTCGAACTTTCATTAATAAAATTCAGAGCCAGATGATTGAAGCATTTCCGGGATTTCAGGAATTGTGTGATAACACAGCATTTCAGGTTTTGGTCGGATAGCTGTCAACTTCCTCTTGGTTTTGTTGACGGCTGCGCAAAGGAGATGATGGGAGTTTCCGATATCTGTTTTCTGTAGCCGAGTCGAGAACATTGCCAACGTTCAGAATTTCTGACGATCAGGAGACAGCTCATCGTAGGTAAATTTGTGGTGTGTTTCGGTGTTTTAACACCCCAGTGAAAGTCTAGGCTGTGGACAAATGGTGAACGTCATTTTCTCAAAAGACGTTTAAAGAGCTTCAATGCTGATATGCTCAAATGATTTTCTCTGAGTCAGAAAATGTTCTCATCTGATTCAATCTTTTGTAAATAGAATATTCAATCTGCAATCTGTCAAGTACTAATACACCCTTCCTGTAGTATTGGTACCAGAACTGTAAAGGCCATTTCAACTGGTCCAACAAACAGTTTATAACCTTGTCACAAGAGATTTCTGCGCCTGTATTCTGCTCTGCAGCTAATGATGGCAAACCTGCTAAATGTCCGCTCGGCGCATTGTCTCCTGCAATCCGGTCGCTGATCTGTGTGTGACCCTGTGGAAGGGACAGCGTGCGCCCCGAGGTAATGGTCAGTCTGTGACCCAGGGGACAGGACACTTTAACACAGCAGACGGAGAGTATGTGATTCAGGGGATCTGACAGTGTGTAATCCGGAGGCTGATCTGTGTGTGACGCTGGTGACTGAACAGTTTGTGATCCAGGGAGAATTTGCTTGTGGAAAATAATCCCAGTGATATTTCTCAGTAGCAACTGACACCATTCCATTAAGCACCTCTGGTTATCAGTGTGTTCAACTACTGCATAGCCAGTGATCAGTATTATTGTGTCTATCCTGTTCTGTATCTGGGAGTGGATGTGTCTGGTCACCGGCTTATTGGGATGGTCACCTAGCAGGAAGTGCGATTCACATTCACCAACACAGTTCCACTCCAAATCTGATCACCCGGAGTCTCGGCTCCATTGATTGATGGCTCTGTGTCTGTTCTCGCTGGAATTTAGAAGGATGAGGGGGTGAGGGATCTCAATGAACACTTTCGAATGTTGAAAAGGCTAGACAGAGTAGATGTTGAAAGATGTTTCCCATGGTGGTGAAGTCCAGGATAAGAGGACACAGCGGAAGGATAGAGGATCATCCATTTAAACAGAGATGGGGAGAAATTTCTCTAGCCAGATGGTGGTGAAGTTGTGGAATTTGTTACCACAAGCAGCTGTTGATGGCTGTATTTAAGGCAGAGTCCTGGAGATTATTGATTGGAGACGGAATCATAGGTTACGGGAAGAAGGCCGAGAACTGCGGTTGAGGAGGGTAAAAAAGGATCACCTTATGATCTTATTGTAGCCACCCATTGTAAATCCTTGTTTTGCTGAGCTCTGAATCACTCTAGTATAACTTGTAATTCGTCATTTATTTCAGATGGGAAATTAAATCAGGTCCGGAAATTACTGAAGAGTTTGTCACTAGACAGCTCATCGAGTGAAGATGATCGGGGCACCGGAAACAATGCACCAAAGCAGGGCCAGATTAAGAGTGATGTCCCAGTTGAATGCCGTCCGGCCACAAAGGAAGGAGAGCAAATTCAGCCCAGAGACAGTGACGTCAGAGACACCAATCAGGACCCCGGAACTAGCACAAGTGAGGCGACTGCCTGTCAGCTCGGCAGCTCATCAAACATGCAATTGTCAAGTCCCCAACAAGGAGAGGGTGAGTGAAATGTGAGGGTGATGTGTTCACAGAATGTAGTACGGGGAAGAGTAAATGTGAGGCTTTGTTGGAGGGTTATATAAGTATAGAGATTGGTCAGAGGAGAGGAGAAATGTATGGGTGTGGTACTTATGGTAGTGGGGCACCCGTGATCCCACTACAGTAAACGGACTACATGTTTCAAGAATTTCCAGGATGTGTATCGGAGGAAATGCAACTGTCCAGATGAAGAGTGCATTTCTGGATACGAATTAAGGGAAATGTTTTCGCCAGGATGGAGAGAGCATCTCTGAGAGGCCACTCTAGTTGACAGCCCCAGCATTTACTCCCATCCTAAATTGAAATAGGTGAGTGGGTGGGTTTGGAGTGGTTCGTTTCTGGCAAAGCAGTCCTTCTGGTAAAGCATTGTTGGGTAGGTTTTGCGGACAGTCTTGGGGAAAAGGACATATGTGTGTACATGGCCGATCCCAGTGTGGATCCTTGTGGAACATGACTGGTCAAAGATCGCCAGCCAGGTTAAGCCGCATTACCATATGTCTGCTAAGGGAAAGGTGACTATGAATCCAAAAGGTCAAGCATGTTAATTTTCTGTATGAGACTCCCATGTGGGACCTTGTCAAACACCCGCCTAATATCCAAGTAGGCAAGATCCACTGTGCAACTTCATGCATCCGCTTTGTCACTTCCTGGAAGAACTCAATCAAGTTAGCAAGATGCTTCTTCACCTGCCCAAAGCCTTGCTGCTGAACCATAAACCACTCTAACATTCTCTCTTTCATACTCTCATGGGGCAGAAGATATAAAAGGCTGAATGCATGTACTACCAGCTTCAAGGACAGCTTTAATTCTGCATTTATAAGACTACTGATGGTCAGCAACTATGCTATGATTCACCCTTATTAATAATAAGACAATCTTATATATAAAATTATAACTTAGTGCATGTTGCAACTAATAACCAGTTATTGAGATAACCCGAGTATACTTACAGAAGGACAGCAAATATACTGTTAGGTTATGAAGGGATTTACATAAGAACATAAGAGATAGGAGCAGGAGTAGGCCAATTGGCCCCTCAAGCCTGCTTCGCCATTCAACAAGACCATGGCTGATCCAATCTTAACTCTAGTTTTCACCGAATCCCACAAGGCAACAGTGCCAACCAATAGGGCACGATGCCGCCCATTTTATTTTATTATTCATCCCGCCCAAACCCATGTGATCACCCGGGGGAAAAAACCGAGTTGCCAATTGAGGAGAACAAAATCTGGAAAATTCCTCTCCGACCCATCCAGGCTATCGAAAACTGGTCCAGGAGATCACATGGCTGATCTAAACCTAACCTCATGTCCACTTACCTGCTCGCTCACCGTATCCCCTAATGCCATTTTTATCCAGCAAAATGTCTATCTCCGTTTTGAATTTATTGAGTGTAGTAGCTTCCACAGCTCTCTGGGGCAGTAAATTCCACAGCCCCATTACCCTCTGAGTGAAGAGATTTCTCCGCATCTCAGTCCTGGAACGGCATCCCCTTATTTTAAGATTATGCCCCCTAGTCCTAGTTTCACCCATCATTGGGAACATTCTCCCCGCATCCACCCGATCAAGCCCCTTCACAATCTTATATGTTTCAATAAGATCGCCTCTCATTCTTCGGAACTCCAATGAGTAGAGTCCCAATCTACTCAACCTCTCATCATACATCAACCCACCCATCCCCGGAATTAACCTAGTGAACCTTCTCTGCACTGCCTCGAGAGCCAGAATGTCCTTTCTTAAATATGAACACCAGAACTGCACGCAGTACTCCAGGTGTGGTCTCACCAATACCCGATACAACTGCAGTAAGACCTCCCTGTTCTTATACTCCATCCCCCTAGCAATAAAAGCCAGCATTCCATTGGCCTTCTTGACCACCTGCTGCACTTGCATACTAACTTTTTGTGTTTCCTGCACCAGGACCCCCAGATCCCTTTGCACAGAAGCACTTCCCAGTTTCTCTCCATTTAGATAATAAGTTGCTCTAATATTTTTCCTGCCAAAGTGCAAGACCTCACACTTGTCAGTATTATATTTCATCTGCCAAATGTCTGCCCAATCACTCAGCCTATCTATGTCCCCCTGCAGGGTTTCAATGTCCTCCACAGTCATTACACTCCCTCCCATCTTTGTGTCATCAGCAAACTTCGATACGTTGCACTTAGTCCCTTTCTCCAAATCATTAATATAGATTGTAAAGAGTTGGCGTCCCAACACCGACCCCTGTGGAACACCACTAGTCACTAACTGCCAGTCTGAGAATAAACCATTTATCCCAACTTTCTGTTTTCTGTTAGAAAGCCAATCCTCAACCCATGCCAGAATATTATCCCCAATCCCATGATTTTTTACTTTAAGTAATAATCTTTGGTGTGGCACCTTGTCAAATGCCTTTTGGAAGTCCAAATACACCACATCCACTGGTTCCCCTTTATCTACCCTATATGTTATGTCCTCAAAGAACTCCAGCAAATTTGTCAAACATGACTTCCCTTTTGTAAAGCCATGCTGACTTTGTCCTATTAAGCTATGTTTATCCAAATGCCCTGTTACTGTTTCCTTAATTATCGATTCCAACATTTTGCCAACCACAGATGTTAGACGAACTGGCCTATAATTCCCAGCCTTCTGTCTATTGCCCTTTTTAAATAAAGGAGTTACATTAGCATTTTTTCCAATCTGATTTAAGGAACAAATGATAATAAATGATGTAATTCTATATCAAGCCTGGAGGAAAAACAGAAATCTTCTGTGCTTTTATATTGACATTCAAAAAAACATTTGAACATTTGATTCTGTCCCTGACTCGTGATTAATAAAACTTTCTAATATATACACCCAATATTTGTGAAATATCTACATCTGACGAAGCATTGGCGTACAATAATCACCTACTAACAACCGCAATGGGGGAAAAAACAACTTTAATCAAAATAAATGTACGCATTTTCCAGAACGAAACGGTCTTGTCTGGCTTTAAACCCGCTCTCTAATTTACCGAATCGGAGAAAAATCAGGTATCAAACCAAGACAAAAAAAAAACAGCAAATGAATTATAGCTTGACTCATCTGCTGTACAGAATGATTTGAAAAAACTAACTCTTGCATCTGTAAAGCTAAAACAATAAATTCAAATAATGGAACTAATTTCCAAAGATATAAACATTAGCTTTAGATGAGAAAAGTATAGAACATAAACATTACGAAAGGAGCTGGAGTGCTAGTAGTATATGACAGAGCATCAGGATTCAATATAGCAGATAGATGAATATGAAACATACAAGTATATTTAGGATATCAACAAGCAAAGAAGATAGATCACCGTGTGATAAAGAGAATTTATTCAACAGAATTTACTTCAGGGCTAAAGAAAGTCTGCCAAGCAAAGCTGAATAATAACAATATAACAAAGGCAATAACCACGTTCACTCTGCTTATATAAACGTATTCATTTGGCATAATATCTCGGTCTGAAACTGATGTGGAAAACTTATAAAGAAAAATACGAATTGAAATAGCAACTTTTAGAAAACACCGTGTGGACTCCAGCACACTTAGGTTAACACAACCTAGGACAGGATGAATATCCGACATAAAAAATTACACAACTGTCGGATAAAACTTCTCAAAATCAAAAACAGGTTTAATATCACCGACAGGGGTTGTGAAATTTATATAACATTGCATAAGTATTAACTCCTTTCTAGTCCATATTTAGTAGATCAAACTTGGGCAGAAATTACGGGTTTGTATTGTGTGGAGAGATCTCTATCAGCTTTGCACATCAGAACACTGTAATGTTTCCCCATTCTTCTTGACAAAAATTGCTCAAGCTCTGTGATATTGCATGGGAATCGTGTGTGAACAGCCGTTTTCAGGTCCAGCCAAAAATACTCGGTTGGATTGTGGTCAGTACTCACACTTGGCCAGTCCAGGACAGTACGTTTGTTGTTTTTAACCTCTTCCTGTATAGCTTTGGCTTTATGTTTGAGACCATTGTCTTGCTGCAAATCAAATACTTTCCCAACTCGCAGCTCTCCAGCAGACTACATCAGGTTTTCCTCCAGGATTTCCCGGTATTTTCCTGCATACCTTTTACCCTCCACCTGTAGAAGTCTTTCAGAATCTGCTGCAGTGCAACGACCCTAAAGCATGATTCTTCATGGTAAGGATGGTGTGACTTTGATGATGTGCAGTGTTTGGCTTACATCAAATATAGCATTTAGTCTGATGGTCAGAAAGCTCAGTTTTGGTTTCATCCACCTTAGAAACTTCAGGGTCTCCCACATGCCTTCTGGCAAACTCTGGCCAAGATTTGAGTTATCTTCAACACGGCCTTTCTCTTTGCCACTCTTCCATAAAGCTGTGATTGGTGAAGTGTCCAGGCAACAGTTCTTGTCTGCGCAGTCACTGAAGTTTGTAACACCTCCACATAGGTCTCTTGGTGGCCTCCCTCAACAGTCCTCTTCTTGTACGGTCACTCGGTTTTTGAGGAAAACTCCTCTAGGCAGAATTACAGCTGTGCCATTTTATACCCATTTCTTGATGATTAACTTAATTGTACTCCAAGAGATATTCAGTGACTTGGAAATTTCTTGTATCAATCTCCTGATTTGTGCTTTTCAATTACCCTTTAACGGGGTTGCTTGTACTGTTCTTCTGTCTTCACGGTGTAGCTTGTACCAGAATTCTGACTCGCCAACAGTTGGACCTTCCAGATACAGTTGTAGTTTTACTGCAATCAATGATACACCTTCACAGCACGCAGGTGTCCAAAAACAGAACGCAATTCAACTAATTATGTGAATTATAAAACCAATTGGCTGCACCAGTACTGATTGGTTGTGTCATACTACAGGAGGATGAATACTTAAGCAATTAATCACATTGTGTTTTGTGTATAGAGTTAATTTAGATCAGTTTTCAGAGATGTTTCCACAAGTCTTTTATTCAGCCGGTTCGGATATCACCCAAGTGCGGAGTAAGAGACATGGGTCGATAGTTTCCTGGGTCCAAGATCCTTCTGTCACGCTAGAGACAGAAATAATAGTTCGTACATTGTTGCCTCGACGTATCACTCTAACCAATCAATCTCAGGGCCAATGTCAGCTGCCCGCTCTCTGCTGGGTCCATCTTCGTGTGGTCGAGATTTGCTGTCACCGTGTTCGGAATTGGCCCAAGTGAGGAGTGAGAGACACTGACGCAGGTGGATAGCTCACAGAATTCAATACAAACATTATCACAGGGAAAAATAAAACTATATACACTAGGCCAAACAGGGCCGTTGACTAAGACTCTCAAATGGAAAACCAAGCCGACACTGCGGCTGAAAAGAACAACTAAATATAAAACTAATACTGCTGGTCTTCAGAGTCAGTTGACCCAACAGTCCAATTTCTCAGGCCGAATGCAAGCAGGCAGCGAAGCATTGCTGTGTTTATGTCTCCACAAACACCACGGTGACAAGTATGGAGTTAAATACAATCACAATGAAATAGTAATTAGCAGGCACGCGGTTATTCACAAGCGCAATTGCCGTATCTACTGCGCTGCCCAATCGGTGGTTGTGACAGGGCCTTCCTCTCCAGATGCAGCCCCTGAGGCGCCACAGACCCGTGTCCAACTGGTAGATAAGTGCCATGCTGTGCACTGCCGATATCGGAGCCAAAGACTTCCATGTGGAGACTGAAACAAGAGCTTATAGAGAGGTAGCTCGACCAAGTGACATCGTGAGACGAAACATTCACAAAATGTGGACCCTCCGATTGGAGCTAATCGGGCATCCGCTTCAACATCAAAACTGACACAAAATCCCTGAGCCTAGACTTAAGCAACTTAAACACCAGGAAACCGCATTACAAAGAGCGACTCGCTCGAGAAAAACAAAAGGAACTCTCAAACCACGAATGACCGTTGTGAAGCAACAATTAACCAATTCAGGTGCTCTAAAAATCTCAGACCTAATGCTCTCTGATGCCCTGAACTGGTCTGCAGAAGTCTCTACAGGACAACCCCCCCTCCCCTTATCTGGTACCTAATGAATAATAATTAGTTGACTCATGCTTATTCACAAACACAGTTGCCGTATCCATTGCGCTACCGAATCCGTGGTTGTGACATTTTTATGTTGATCACTGTCAAGACAGCCACATTAAATCCACTGTGATTGAATGTTGTAAAACAATAAAACATGGAAATATAGAACATTGAAACCTACAGCACTTGACAGGTCCTTCGGCCCACAATGTTGTGCTGACAATGTAACCTACTCTAGAATTTACCTTGAATTGCCCTACAGAATTTCTAAGCTCCATGTATCTATGTACCAATTCCTGAAAGGACCCTATAGTGTCCGCCTCAACCACCGTTGCTGGTAGTGCATTCCATGCTCCCACCAGTATCTGTGACATCCCCCGTACCTCCTACTTCCAAGCACCCCTATGATCCCTCTATGATCCCTCGTGTTAGCCATTCCAGCCCTTGGGAAAAAAACAAAAAACCTCCGTCTATCCACACGATCAATGTCTCTCATCATCTTATGCACCTCTATCAGGTCACCTCATCCTCCGTGGCTGCAAGAAGAAAAGGCCAAGTTCACTCAACCTATTCTCATAAAACATGCTGTCCAATGCAGTGAACATCCTTGTAAATCTCCTCTGCACTCTCTCTACAGTATCGACATCCATCCTCTAGTGAGATGACCAGAAATGAACACAGTACTCCAAGTGCGGTCTAACTAAGGTCATACATAGCTTTAACATTGTTTCGCAGGTCTTTAACTCAATCCCACAATTGCTGAATGCTATCACACCGTCCGCGTTCTCAACAACACTGTTAATCTGTGTAGAATCTTCGAGCGTTTTGTGGACACAAACTCCAAGATCTCTCTGATCCTTCACACTGCCAAGAGTCTTACCATTACTATGCTATCCTGTCTTCAAATGTGATCTTCCTAAATGAACCACTTCACACTTATCTCGATTTGAACTCCATATGCCACTTTTCAACCCAGTTCTGCATCCTATCGGTGTCCTGCTGGAACCTTTGACAACCCTCCAGACTATCCACAACACCACCAACTTTTGTGACATGGGCAAGCTTACTATCCCACTCTTCTACTTCCTCATCCAGGTCATTTATAGAAATCAGAAGGAGGAGCAGAACAGTTCCTTGTAGAACACCACTGGTCACCATTCTCCCTGCAGTACTCCAACCATCTGCAACCTCCCTTTGCCTCCTGCGGGAAAGCTAATTCTGGTTCCATAAAGCAATGCCCCCTTGGATCCCATGCCTCATTACTTTCTGAATGAGCCTTGCAATGGAATGCCTTACTGCTGTACCTTCATTAATGTGTGTGTGTTTTTGTTCCATCCTTAAATAATTTAATGTTTCGTAAGGCGTGACCTGCCCTTGACAAAGCAACACTGACTATCCATTAATCAGATTATATCTCTCCAAATGCTCATAAATCCTTCCTCTCAGAATCTTCTGCAACAACTTGCTCACTGGACGTGCTCACTGGTCTGTAATTTACAGGGTTATCTCTATTCCCTCTCTTAAACAAGGGAACAGCATTTGCAACCTTCCAATCCTCCGATACTTCTCAACACACTATTGATAATGGACAGATAATCGCCGGAGTCTCAATAATCTTCCCATAGTAGCCGGGGGGGCATATCTCATCAGGTCCAGGCAACTTATCTAATTAATGCTTTTCAAATTTTCCAGCACATCCTCTTTCTTAATGTCTATACAGTCAAGCTTTTCAGTCCACTGCAAGTCATTCCCACAAATGCCAAGGTCCTTTTCATTGGTGAAAGTATACATTAAGTACCGCAGAATATTTAAAATGATCGGCAGATTCAGAAATATCTGTTGAGAATGTCGCGGTGAAATCTAACCAAGCCACGTTGCCATTTCTGGAGACCCCCACTGATTTGTTATACTTGCACGACGTGTCCTCAGCTCCAATGCTGATCGTTACAGAAGTCGGTGATATGTATTCTATCCTTTATTAGCAAACATACAATCTTGAAGCGTTGAATCTGAACTGCACCCAACCGTCAGTTCGGCGTATTTGAGTGAATAATAATAAGAAAATATAACACCCATCAATCCCCAGCTGTGTACTGCACTGGATAAAGCACAAATATAACACCCGTCACTACCCAGCTATGTACTGCACTGGACAAAACACAAATATAACACCCATCAATCCCCAGCTGTGTACTGCACTGGACAAAGCACAAATATAACACCCGTCACTACCCAGCTGAGTACTGCACTGGACAAAGCACAAATATAACACGCGTCACTCCCCAGCTGTGTACTACACTGGACAAAGCACAAATTTAACACCCGTCAATCCCCAGCTGTGTACTGCACTGGACAAAGCACAAATATAACAACCGTCACTCCCCAGCTGTGCACTGCACTGGACAAAGCACAAATATAACACCCGTCACTCCCCAGCTGTGTACTGCAGTGGACAAAGCACAAATATAACACCCGTCACTCCCCAGCTGTGTACTGCACTGGACAAAGCACAAATATAACACCCGTCACTCCCCAGCTGTGTACTGCACAGGGCAAAGCACAAATTTAACACCAGTCAATCCCCAGCTGTGTACTGCACTGGACAAAGCACAAATTTAACACCAGTCACTCCCCAGCTGTGTACTGCACTGGACAAAGCACAAATATAACACCAGTCACTCCCCAGTTGTGTACTGCACTGGACAAAGCACAAATATAACACCCGTCACTCCCCAGCTGTGTATTGCACTGGACGAAGCACCAATTTAACACCAGTCACTACCCAGCTGTGCACTGCACTGGACAAAGCACAAATTTAACTCTAGTGAATCCCCAGCTGTGTACTGCACTGGACAAAGCACAAATTTAACACCACTCAATCCCTAGCTGTGTACTGCACTGGACAAAGCACACACTTAACACCAGTCACTCCCCAGCTGTGTACTGCACTGGACAAAGCACAAATATAACACCCGTCACTCCCCAGCTGTGTACTGCACTGGACAAAGCACAATTATAACACCCGTCACTCCCCAGCTGTGTACTGCACTGGACAAAGTACAAATATAACACCCGTCACTCCCCAGCTGTGTACTGCACTGGACAAAGCACAAATATAACACCCGTCACTCCCCAGCTGTGTACTGCACTGGACAAAGCACAAATATAACACCAGCCAATCCCCAGCTGTGTACTGCAGTGGACAAAGCACAAATATAACACCCGTCACTCCCCAGCTGTGTACTGCACTGGACAAAGCACAAATATAACACCCGTCACTCCCCAGCTGTGTACTGCAGTGGACAAAGCACAAATATAACACCCGTCACTCCCCAGCTGTGTACTGCACTGGACAAAGCACAAATATAACACCCGTCAATCCCCAGCTGTGTACTGCACAGGGCAAAGCACAAATTTAACACCAGTCAATCCCCAGCTGTGTACTGCACTGGACAAAGCACAAATTTAACACCAGTCACTCCCCAGCTGTGTACTGCACTGGACAAAGCACAAATATAACACCAGTCACTCCCCAGTTGTGTACTGCACTGGACAAAGCAGAAATGTAACACCAGTCACTCCCCAGCTGTGTACTGCACTGGACAAAGCACCAATTTAACACCAGTCACTACCCAGCTGTGCACTGCACTGGACAAAGCACAAATTTAACTCTAGTGAATCCCCAGCTGTGTACTGCACTGGACAAAGCACAAATTTAACACCACTCAATCCCTAGCTGTGTACTGCACTGGACAAAGCACACACTTAACACCAGTCATTCCCCAGCTGTGTACTGCACTGGACAAAGCAGAAATGTAACACCAGTCACTCCCCAGCTGTGTACTGCACTGGACAAAGCACAAATATAACACCCGTCACTCCCCAGCTGTGTACTGCACTGGACAAAGCACAATTATAACACCCGTCACTCCCCAGCTGTGTACTGCACTGGACAAAGTACAAATATAACACCCGTCACTCCCCAGCTGTGTACTGCACTGGACAAAGCACAAATATAACACCCGTCACTCCCCAGCTGTGTACTGCACTGGACAAAGCACAAATATAACACCAGCCAATCCCCAGCTGTGTACTGCAGTGGACAAAGCACAAATATAACACCCGTCACTCCCCAGCTGTGTACTGCACTGGACAAAGCACAAATATAACACCAGTCACTCCACAGCTGTGTACTGCACTGGACAAAGCACAAATATAACACCCCTCAATCCCCAGCTGTGTACTGCACTGGACAAAGCACAAATATAACACCCGTCACTCCACAGCTGTGTACTGCACAGGACAAAGCACAAATTTAACACCAGTCACTACCCAGCTGTGTACTGCACTGGACAAAGCACAAATATAACACCCCTCAATCCCCAGCTGTGTACTGCACTGGACAAAGCACAAATATAACACCCGTCACTCCACAGCTGTGTACTGCACAGGACAAAGCACAAATATAACACCCGTCACTCCCCAGCTGTGTACTGCACTGGACAAAGCACAAATATAACACCAGCCAATCCCCAGCTGTGTACTGCACAGGGCAAAGCACAAATTTAACACCAGTCAATCCCCAGCTGTGTACTGCACTGGACAAAGCACAAATTTAACACCAGTCACTCCCCAGCTGTGTACTGCACTGGACAAAGCACAAATATAACACCAGTCACTCCCCAGCTGTGTACTGCACTGGACAAAGCACAAATATAACACCAGTCACTCCCCAGCTGTGTATTGCACTGGACAAAGCACCAATTTAACACCAGTCACTACCCAGCTGTGCACTGCACTGGACAAAGCACAAATTTAACTCTAGTGAATCCCCAGCTGTGTACTGCACTGGACAAAGCACAAATTTAACACCACTCAATCCCTAGCTGTGTACTGCACTGGACAAAGCACACACTTAACACCAGTCATTCCCCAGCTGTGTACTGCACTGGACAAAGCAGAAATGTAACACCAGTCACTCCCCAGCTGTGTACTGCACTGGACAAAGCACAAATATAACACCCGTCACTCCCCAGCTGTGTACTGCACTGGACAAAGCACAATTATAACACCCGTCACTCCCCAGCTGTGTACTGCACTGGACAAAGTACAAATATAACACCCGTCACTCCCCAGCTGTGTACTGCACTGGACAAAGCACAAATATAACACCCGTCACTCCCCAGCTGTGTACTGCACTGGACAAAGCACAAATATAACACCAGCCAATCCCCAGCTGTGTACTGCAGTGGACAAAGCACAAATATAACACCCGTCACTCCCCAGCTGTGTACTGCACTGGACAAAGCACAAATATAACACCAGTCACTCCACAGCTGTGTACTGCACTGGACAAAGCACAAATATAACACCCCTCAATCCCCAGCTGTGTACTGCACTGGACAAAGCACAAATATAACACCCGTCACTCCACAGCTGTGTACTGCACAGGACAAAGCACAAATTTAACACCAGTCACTACCCAGCTGTGTACTGCACTGGACAAAGCACAAATATAACACCCCTCAATCCCCAGCTGTGTACTGCACTGGACAAAGCACAAATATAACACCCGTCACTCCACAGCTGTGTACTGCACTGGACAAAGCACAAATATAACACCCGTCACTACCCAGCTGTGTACTGCACAGGACAAAGCACAAATATGCAACTGATACCCTTCGCATTGACCACACCGTCACTGATGCGACCATAAAAAGCATCATGGATACGCAACATAGAACATGTTCGGAAGTGTTTGGCTCAGCTTAAATACAAAACGGTGTTCCCCTTTACTTCTTGATTAATTTCTGATCCTCCTGTTAATTTGCTTTGTTACAGTTCAGCAAATTCTGAAGACTAGCAGCAAAAATGGTTCAAGGAGTGGGCATGGTAGGAGTTCTACTGAGTTCTAGTAACATCAGGAAAGGACATGGTTTTGCTGGTGAATTATTTTAATCTATTTTAATCTCTGCTGACTCTCTGCCTGGCTTTTATTCAATATCGGCAATTCACAAAATATTTCTGAAAACTGGCCAGTGAGATGAGAGAGAGTTAACATTTCTAGGGGGGAAACAGAAACCCGTGGAAGGGGTACAATTACTGTCTGCTCCTGCTCCTCTCACAGTTTGTGATACACATTAAAACAGCGAGGTATTCCAAAACGCAACCACTCTGCAGATGCTGAAAGTTTTGAGCAACAGAAAGTCACACAAAATATTGGTGGAATTCACGAAGTCAGGCA
Organism: Hemitrygon akajei; assembly: GCF_048418815.1. Taxonomy (NCBI): domain Eukaryota; kingdom Metazoa; phylum Chordata; class Chondrichthyes; order Myliobatiformes; family Dasyatidae; genus Hemitrygon; species Hemitrygon akajei. The sequence goes on from NW_027332066.1 coordinate 625,565, forward strand.
GCACCCATGCAGATAAATAAACAGTTGACGTTTCGGATGAGGAACACGAGGAATAGAAAGCAATAAGGCAGTATCTAGAATTTCTGTCCCCTCATTTCCAGTCCGAATCAGGGCCTTGGCCCGAAACGTTGATTATTTATTCTCCTCCAAAGATGCTGCCTGACCTGCTGAGAACCTTCTGCATTTTGTGAGAAATCCCAGAGATTTTCTGAGGAAGGGGTTGACCAGGCAGGCAGACAGTAACCCAGAGCTAAGCCGTGGTGATGGGCAGTACCAGGAGAATGATGGTGATGGTTACTATATTCTCAGCAATAAACAGTCCTTTCAAAACAGAGAGCTATATTCTTGGGGAACTATAACTCCTTCCATAACCTACCCACCCCCTCTCTCCGGCCCGAGCCGTTCCTCCTCCCTTCCCCCCTCTATGTATGTATGTATGTATGTATGTATGTATGTATGTATGTATGTATGTATGTATGTATGTATGTATGTACGTTCGTATGTGTGTATATATATACAGGACTGCATTTGGTGATCTTTAGGTTCCAGAGGGAAAGCTGCTGCCCAATATGGGGTCAGTAATTTCTTTAATGCTCCTCATTTTCCTTCACAGGCCTGAGCTCAGCAATCACCGAGCTCCTGGCAAGCTGGAATGATTTCCAGCTGCTGCAGTTGACGGACTTCTACTGGGACAGGCTGGAGCAGGCGATGGGAGGAGGGGTGCACGGAGTGAGCCTGGCATTAACGGCCGAGAATCAATTCAGCGGAGAGGAACATCGGGTGAGTGGGAGGGAGAATGGGTTTGAATGTTCACACATCACAGGACTGATGGGTGTCGGAACTCTCACTCATCGGATATTAAATTTGATAAAAGAACAACAGGGAAATAAATACTGTACATACAATCACAAACATGTGAATCTGAACGAGTGATAGAAAGGGGTGAAAAGACCCCGCGGACTGGTGGGTGGCTGCTCAATGTTCAGAGTGAGTTGAGCAGGTAACAGTTGTGTGAGCTTACAGTATTAAATGGAAATATGACAGGAGGTTTGGGTTTGGGATTAACGTGAAGCGTAAGTGCAGGATGTCAGTGAGAACTGGAATATTATCAACGGATACCACAGGAGATCGAGTGTGTTCTGTTCTGTGTGGAGATGACTGTGTTACAAACTGTAACTGAAAACAGTGTGGATCGGGGAATACTGCCATGTTGAAATGTGTAATCACTGAATAAACCTCCACTGGGAAAGGCAAAGGAAAGGCATCAGGTGTCAGCCGGTAATCCGCTGTCATGTTGGACACTGGCGGACTGAGGAGATGAATCACATCGTCTTTCTGCAACTTTTCCGAGACCGCTCACTCTGTTATAAAAGCCCGCCTGACTTCCCTAATTTGTGATCGTATTTTCTGATTTCTGTTTTATACTGTGAATCCAGTGAGGAATTATTTATGGATTTGGAGCCACGTCAATGAAGCGGTCACAGACCAGCCAGGATCTCATTGACTGGTGGACCAGGTTCACGGTGAATGTCCCTCCGTGTGCTCTGCACTCGGAATGTACAGTCCATGTCCAGACAGGATCAGCACCCGTCCGGGTGACTGCTCAGTGTGATCCCGTTACAGAGCACATCATTTACTTCTCATTCTCTGTGTGAATCTGTCAGTCCCCAATATGTTCACTGTTACTCTTCACAGAAAATCTCTGATCTCGCTGATGAGGGAGAGCGGGCGGACAGTTCCAAACTCCTCCTGAGCCTGGTGATGGAGAAAGGCTCCCGCACCCGGAGGGTGATGTGGGAAACCTTTGTGAAAATGAGGATTGCTGTTCCGAAGTTGGACAAAATACTAAACGAAATACAGCAACATGGTGAGATAACATCAGAGATTAATTTAGTTTTGGATTCAAGCGTTACATAATTATAATTAGAGTAATTGAATTGTGTCAAATTATTTTAAATCCGAACAGGTTGTGTTCCGGTCCATCAACCCAGACTGGAGATTCCCAGTGAGCTGAAAGGTAAGTGAAGAAACCGCTGTTTCCAACTAAGGCTGGTATTATGTAGGGCCATGTAGTTGTTGAGCCATGGGGATTTGATCAGGTAAATGTTCCACCGTGACACAGCGTACAGTGAGACACATAGAAAAATGTTTGCTGGAGGGAGAGTTTTTATCGGACGTTATGTGGAACAATACAGAGAGTTGGTGAGTTTCCTGAATGGGATCACATCTCCCTGGGTCCCTCAACTACAGTTCCCTCCACCGGGGTAAGAACGGATAAGAGGGAGATCTGATGAGCGAAACTATGGAAAATCTCTTACTCCAAAGGGTGAAATCATTTCCCTATAGCCACCCAACTCCCGGTACAGCCCTCATCCTCAATAACTTTTCCAAATTCCCTCAGATCTTACAAGTCATAATTTTGAGAACTGGGAGTCCAGTGAATTTCTCGTTGCAGAATAACAATGACAGCATCCATTTAATTAGAATATCAGGGAACACCCCAAACCAGTCTGTTTAATCCCAGAGCAGCATATAAACCCTATTCAGTTCACATCTGCATTACCTGAGTGCAAACACTGTTCTGTGGACAGCTCAGTTCACAGAAGCTGAAATTTATGTCTGCCGGTGTTGTGTGATGGACACTGTGGAAAGATGAGGGATGGGAATTAGGACAGAGAAACTGAGGGTTGTGGGATTGCGGCAATTTGCCTGCAAACTTGTTCTTTACTGTTCTTCGTGTTGTTTACCGAGCGAACAGACACGGCAGTGAAATTCCCACACCCATTTCTGAATACAAAACCGATTCATTCCCTGATTATTGAAGAATATCATTACTACCGCTGTCACATTCTCTAAAGTGATCAACTTTACTGTAACTATTTCAACAATGAAAGTTTCCTACGCTCTCTATCTCACCCGAATACATTGGATAGAGTTCCCACACGCTCCCAACAAAGTCCTGACAGACCGTAAGAACCCACACATACTCAGCAGGGTCCTAACCACACTGTGAGATCCCACACATCCCTTGAGGGTCCTGACACACTGTAAGACCACACACATCCCTGGTAAAGACCTAACATGCTGAGATCCTACACAGCGCTGACAGGCCCTTTAAACATGTGAAATCCTGGACACACTCGGCAGAGTCCTAACATACTTTTGCACGTCCTTTCAAGAGTTTCTGTTCAGCTGTAGTGTAGCTGCAATGAACTGTTCACACTCTTCATCCTGACCTTGTTTTACATTGACATCTGTCCTCTACTGATTCATAACCTCAATACTTGGGGCATCGCCATCCCTTTCCGTAACTGAGACAGCTGGTCTCTATGTCCGTAATGCTGGCCCACTGACATTGCAAACTCTTGCCCAGCTACATTATCTCCTGCCGAGTCGGGCCGAGGGAGGATACAGGTTAGACTAAGAAACCTCATTACAATCTCGGCAGGGCCGCGTAAATGAACGTGATTGGATGGTTGAGTCTGAAGTGGTTGGTTCATTGGAGGCAGAGTTGTGGGCCAGATAGTTGGACCTTGAGAGAGGATCAGCACATGGAAGTGTGACCTTGTGGTCTTTATGAAGACTTGTTTCAGAAAGCGGCAGAACTGCCATCTCAATATTCCAGAGGTCCGATATTGCAGATTAGAGAGGGGAGGTAAGACAGCTGGAGTGGTTTATTTGATGATCTGGGGAATTTCACAGCTGCACTCAGAGAGGACATACTGCGGAGTTTAACTACTGAGGCAATATGGGGAGAGCACAACAACAAAATAGATACAATCACTTATGGAGTTTTACTAAACATCCCCCAGTAGTCATCAGGAGATAGAGAAACCTATATGTAGGCAAATTCTGGAAAGATGCAAAGGCAGTAAGTTTGTTGTAGTAGGTAACTTTAATTTTCCCTGTGTTGCAGATGACATTGCATTTTCGGTCCCGTGTTTACTTACTACAAAAATATTTTAGGAATCTCCGGTGGTGGGATGTGTTCTGGGAATAATGTGTGTAATGTGTGAACTAGAGGAGAGGCCATACTGCACCTGGCATTGGGATGTAATCCTGCAGGTTACTCAGGTTTCAGTGGTGGAAGCTTTGGGAACACTGAACACAACTCCTCTTCTCAGATGGTTATGAATAAGGAGAGGTCCGTACCTAATGGAGACATAGAAAACCCACAGCACAATTGAGGCCCTTCGGCCCACAATGTCGTGCCGAACATGTACTTATTTTAGAAATTTCCTAAGGTTATCCATAGACCTCTATTTTTCTGAGATCCATGTACTGATCCAGGAATCTCATTAAAGACCCCATCATATCTGCCTCCACCACTATCACCCACAGCCCGTTCCAGGCACTCACCACTCTCTGCATTAAGAAACTTCCCCCTGACAACCCCTCTGTACCTACTTCCAAGCACTTTAAAATTGTACCCTCTTGTGTTAGCCATTTCAGCCCTGGAGAAAAGTCTCTGACGATCCACAAGATCAATGCCTCCCATCATTTTATATACCTCTACTAGGTCACCTCTCATCTTCCGTCGCTCCAAAGAGAAAAGGTCAGGTTCACTCAACATATTATCATAAGGCATACTCTCCAATCCAGGCAAGATCCTTGTAAATCTCCTCTGCACCCTTTCTATAGTTTCCACATCATTCGTGTAATGATATGACTAGATTTGAACACAGTACTCCAAATGGGGTCTGGCCAGGGTCCTATATAGCTGCAACATTACCTCTCGGCTCCTAAACTCAATCCCAAGGCACTTTCAGAGTCAACATGCGCAGCAGTTTTAAGTGTCCTATAGAATCCGGCACCAAGATCCCTATGATCCTCCACACTGCCAAGAGTGGTGTGTGCAGAATTGGGAGTGGGAAAGATAATTTATGGGAATGCAGATTAAGTGGCAAAGGGTTAGTTTGGGAGCTGCTGTTATTGGTAAAATCTTCATGTTCATCAGCATCAGCTGATCGGAATTTGGGACCGGGATTAAAGGGATTAAAGACAACGACGGCAGCGCCTATGGATCTTGACAAGAGGTGTAAATTTAGTCTAAAAGCGAGAGATGAGGTTTATGATGCTGAAATGAGGCAGTCAGTTGTGGCGTGTCAAAGAATCCTTTAAGATATCGATAATTTGCAGATGCGGATTGGAAAATATCAGATGGAGTTTAATCCAGAGAAGTGTGAGTTGTTGCAACTCAAGAGATCAAATGTATGTGGGATATACAGAGTAAAGGTCACGACCCTTACATCATTCATGTCCAGAGGGATCTTGATCTCCATGTCCATAGCTCCGGAGGCTGGTCGAATGAGCTTAAGGGGACATCATGCTGGCGCCAATGTTGTGAGCCGGAGGTGCTATTTTTGTGGTGTTCTATTCAGGTCCTGTGACAGCTGAAATCCTGTAGCACCTGCTTCCGAAATTCATCAGTCTCCACACTCCTCTTCACTACCCGACCTGTAATCTACAAAAGGGTTTCAAGCTTATATTTAAAGTCATAGACCAGTAGCATCTCCCCATTCTCCCCTTTCCACAGACGCTGAATGACCTTTACTCAGATCTACACTCCCATCCTTTTACAGCTGTACTGCAGAGGGCAGGCCAACATGCTGCATAACTGTAGCAGACTGGAAGGCTCTACAACGGGTAGTCAAAACTACAAAACGCATCACCGGCACCCCCAGTCTACCTTCCATCGGGGACGTACATACAGAAAGGCTCCGGAAAAAGACCAGGAGCGTCAGGAAGGATCCCACCTATCCTGCCTATGGGCTGTTTGCCTCTCTCCCTTGAGGGAGGAAGATACGTAGCATCCACAGCAGGACCGCCAGACTTAAAATCAGTTACTTTCCTCAAGCAGTAAGACTCATCAACACCTCCAATGACTAAGCCACCCCTCTATAAATAACAAACCCCACCCCAACACCAGCACGGTTTGAAAATTGTCTGTCACAACCACCTGAGGTCAGAGTGACACCAGTATCGTATATATTTATATTTATTGTGTTTCCCATTGCATTCTTGATCTGATTTTTTTTTGTGCTACATCAGAACCGGAATAACAATTATTTCCTACTCACTTACACTTGTGTATCTTCAATCTTGAATCTTTTGAGTATTTACAACACATACTCTTTCAGAGACGCCAGACAGTAGATCTGCCGTCTCAAACCATTTTCCGGAGGAACTCAGTGAGCAGTGATGATGGGGGGTGGGGGGATTGTCTGTGCTTTGTGTCAAAATGCTGACTTTCTCAATCTCCTGAACAAGACAGTGACATTTCTTCCCCAAGTCATCCAGCCACAGTGGACGTACTAATCAACGACAATAATTACTTTATTTTGAATCAGTGATGGTGGGAGGGAGAGCTGTGATTGCCTGACTTGTTCCTTTGACAGTAAGTCCACTACCTTTTTGTTCTATCTTCCCACCCACCACATCAACACTGGGGATTAATAGTTTCTTCCTCAGGATCAAAGGATGGTGTAGTGGAAGTCTGTCTGGTACGGGACAGTTGTGGGTCAGTAAACTACCGGGGAAATACTCACATTCACAGCACGGTAAATGTGGAAATATGATGATCAGTGTTTACTAGACCAGGCCTCTCTGTCCAGTCAGCGGTCTTTTAATCGAATATACTTTACTGTACGAACATCCGTTAATGAATGCAATTCATGCAACAGCTTTGAGATAACTCTTGTGTGCTTAAATACTGAGTTCTGAGTTGAGGCATCTAACCGTTTGTCCACTGTCTGTTCCCATGGAAGATGTTCAACAGAAACACATGGAAACTCTGCGGGCACAAACTGAAACACTGAGAGTGAACACGATCCTGATGACGGAGAAGGTGAAGGTTTTCCAGCTGGTTGATCGATACGCTGAGCTCACGGTCATTTCTACTGTTCGAGATCGGAGACTGGTGGAACATGAGCTGCTGTCAAGAGGCAGAGAACACGAGGAGTGGAGAGAGAAACATCTCCGCGGAGAGCTGGAAAAAATCCGGACTGAGCAGTTATTCCAGAGTAGCTTTACCCGGAGTAAATCCAAATCTGGGAGTTCGGCAGCAGTGGTCGGAATCCCAGGGATCGGGAAAACAACAATGGTGCAAAAAATTGTTTATGACTGGGCCACAGGAAAAATATACCAACAGTTCAAATTTGTCTTCAGTTTCAAATTCCGAGATTTAAACACAATCAATTGTATAATACACCTCTCGAACCTGATGCTGTTTTTCTATCCGTACCTGAGCAATGTTCTGCAAACACTGTGGAAAAACCCAGACTGGTTGCTATTTATTTTTGATGGTTTGGATGAATTCAATGACAAAATTGATTTTGGTGACAGTCGGAGAGTCACAGAACCTCAGTACAAATGCACAGATCCGGAATTCCGGTGCAGGGTGTCTGACATAGTGTACAGTTTAATCCAGGGCAAGCTGCTCCCAGGGTGTTCAGTGCTGGTGACCACCCGCCCCACTGTGTTACATTTATTGGAAAAGGCGAAGATCAGTACCTGGGCTGAAATCCTGGGATTTTTTGGTGAGGAAAGGAAGGAATATTTCATCAGACATTTTGAAGATCAGACGGTGGCAGCAGCTGTTTTCAAACACGTGAAGGAGAACGAGATCCTGTACACCATGAGCTACAACCCCTCCTGCTGCTGGATCCTCGCTCTGGCACTGGGCCCCTTCTTCACACAAAGAGTCAGGGACCCGCAGCGAGTTCCCAAGACCATCACCCAACTGTACTCCTACTATATTTACAACATCCTGAAAAACCACGGCCGTGAGATTGAGAACCCCCGTGATGTGTTACTCAGGGTTGGTCAGATGGCCTTCAGAGGAGTGTCCGAGAAGAAGATTGTGTTTACAGATGGAGATTTGATCAACTACAATCTGCAGCCTTCCCAATTCCTGTCTGGGTTCCTGATGGAGCTTTTGGAGAGAGAGGATTCTGCCCGGAGCGTGGTATACACATTCCCACACCTCACCATCCAAGAGTTTATAGCTGCAGTCTCACAATTCCTGAATCCACATCCCGGGGATATCTTGAAATTCCTCACTGAAGCCCACAGCATGACAGATGGGCGATTTGAGGTATTTCTCCGTTTTGTTGCTGGTCTCTCCTCCCCAATGACAGCTCGGGGCCTGGAGGAGTTTCTGGGTCCATTTCCTCATGAAACAACCTGCCGGGTGATTGACTGGGTGAAGGAGGAGGTTGAACGCCAGAGTGGAAACACAAAGTGTGAAGCTGGTAAAAGGAGCCTCCTGAACACATTGCACTACCTGTTTGAGTCTCAGAATCGTGGACTGGGTCAGGCCGCACTGGAATCTGTGGAAACATTTTCATTCAATGGAATGACACTGAATCTGGTTGACTGTGCGGTGCTGTCTCATGCCATCGGACTCTGTGACACAATAAAACAGCTGGACCTGTATCGTTGCCACATTCAGTGTGAAGGAATCCAGCGGCTGAGACTCGGGCTGCACAAGTGTCAGGACTTGAGGTAACTTGATGTATCTTTCACTCTTAACTGTGAAACTGCTATGTTGTGTTGTTTCAATGTAAAGCGTTTGGGTAAAACATGTAGTAAATCATATTTAAAGATTGTGACAAATGCCAGGGGATCGGTCAGTAACTCCCCAAGGACAGGGGGAGGGGGGGATTCTGTGATCCCTTGTGAAGGGGAGTTGGCGACTTCCTTATATCAGTGAACAATGGCCATTTGTTTAATGGTAGTAAATCACAGGTATGGCTGTGTTTCTCCCTGTGTTTCGTCCATTCACCAATGTCCCACCTCACTGACAGCAGCTGGTGGGTCAGTGATCACACCCCATTCCTGGAGAGGGACAAAAGACCGACAGCATGTTGTCCCAACCTTGACAAGAGACCATCACCGGACTGTCCCAGCTTTACAAAGCCTCCACGATGAGGGACAAGAGACGGTTAGTGGACTGTCCCAGTGAGAGGTAGATAATTACCTCTGTGAAATTTTCCTCTCTAAGCGCTTCCCCGTGCGTGACCTTCATCATAATTCCACTTGTGTGACTGTGTGCATTACCGAGCCCCGAAATAGTCATGTCCTCCACCGATTATGGGGCCTAATTCAGACCTTCCGGCTACAAGCGATCTACCTCAGCATTCGTTCCTCCTGTGGGATCTCACTTACCCACACCCTTCCCCTGTGCGATCTCTCTTCCCCATCCCCCTTCCTCATGTGGAATCTCTCTTCACCAATCACCTGACTCCTGTGAGATCTCTGTTTCCAATACCCCTTCCTCCTGAAGGATCTCTCTTCTCCATCCACATGCCTCCTGAGGGAACTCTCTTCCCCAACCCTCGTTCGATTTGGGACCACTCTTAACCATCCACCATCCTCCTGTGGGATCTCTTTTCTTCATTTCCCTTCCTCCTGTGGGATCTATCTTCCCCATCACCCTTCCTTCTGTGGGATCGCTCTTCCCCATCCCCATTCCTCCTGTGGTATCTCTCTCTCCAATCCCCCTTCCTCCTGTGGGATCTCTCTCACCCATCCCCCTTCCTCCTGTGGGATCTCTCTTCCCCAACCCCCTTCCTCCTGTGGTATCTCTCTTCCCCATCCCCCTTCCTCCTATGGTATATCTCTTCCCCTTCCCCCTTCCTCCTGTGGGATCTCTCTCCTACATCCCCCTTCCTCCCTTATGATCTCTCTTCCCCATCCCCCTTCCACTTGTGGGATCCTGTCCCCCATCCCCCTTCCTCCTGTGGGAACTCTCTTCCCCATCCCACTTCCTTCTGCAACAAAATATTGAGCGAAATGTTTAGTATTTCCTGAAATAACCTATTGAGAGAAATCCCCTCAGACACATGGTTTGAAGCACTTTGTTCATCAATTTGTCTGTTTGTGTTTAGACTTGGAGGGAATGAACTGGGAGATTCAGGAGTGAAACTGGTGTCTGCGGCTCTGACGAACCCGGAGTGTAAAATACAGAAACTGCGGTAAGTACCAGACTGTGTGAGATTGTGTTCACAGTCACTGGGTGTCTGACACTGAACATCAATGTGATCAGTAATTGTGTTACTGATAAACACTGGGGATTTGTACCGTCTCCTGGCCTCTGTGTCCTTCACCCTCACTCTCTCTCATCTCCAGGCTGAGCAATATTGGTCTCACAGATTCTGGTGCCGAGGTTCTCTTCATCGCCGTCAGTACAAACCCATCACTGACATGGCTGAGCCTGGGATTAAACTCGCTCACAGACCAATCTGTCCCCGGTCTCCGCCGCCTCATACTGACCCTGTCGAGTCTGGAGTGTATCGAGTGAGTGTTTGTATTAATGTTCAATGTGATAAAATATCAGCGGATCCACGGATTTTCTGGTGCTATTTGTCTGTGAGTGTTGTTGAAACATTAACCCCAGTCCCCTGTTACTGACACTGTTGTGTAATCTGTTTATTTCATCTTTATTCTCCCATCGGTTTCAGACTGTATGGGAATCAGTTCAGTTGGACCGGGAAGAAGGAGCTGAGATCCCTGCAGGGAGTTAGACCCGGACTGAGATTGACCGTCTGAACATCCGAATGTGTGAACATCCACGCCCGCGGGATAGGGGCATTTTGGCCGATTCCTCGTCCTCCCCTTTAACTCCCACGCTTACCTTCAGTGACCACACTCCGGGTTTAATTCCCATCGTTTCAAACGGAACTGTCTCCAGTATCGCGCTTTGTGACATCGGAAGTGATCCCGCCGTGACTTTTTTCCGCCGCATGTGCACCGTCGCAGCTTCCGCCGGTTCGAGACTCCCCCACGTGAGACCCGGTGGAATTACACAGACAGGAAGAGCTCGGAGACCGGGTCTCAGTCTATGACACCAGTGTCCCGGGGTGGGATTATCCCGGGAGAGAAGGAGCACGGTGCATTCCCCAGTCTGGCCGATATAATGATGTTAAGTAGACAAATATCTCGGCAGTTACCCTGGATCTGCATCAATTTTGTACACAGCCCTGAAGTGTGATTTTATAATCATCAGTTCCCCGAAGCAGAGTGACGGTGAGAAACAGAACAACGCTTACATTTTCACTTGCTGGTCGCATCCATATAGTCAAAATGATGATTTTACCAAATTTTATTTTATATTTATTTCAGAAAATCCCTGTTTTTTAACGGAGAAGATTTTTGATCGGATTGATTCTATTATCTCGTCTTTTATTTGGAATGATAAAAGATGAAGAATTAGTAAATGTCACTTCTAAAAATTGAAAAGGGATGGATGTCTTGCTTTGCCTAATTTGCTGGGCTGTTAATGTGCGATATATGTCCTTTTGCTTACACTGGACTGATAAGAACGAGCGAACATTTTGGGTAGAATTGGAATTGAAAGCTGTGAAACAGTTTTATTTAACCTCATTATTGGAAGCTGATTTAACTATATGATTAGCTGAAGTTGCTAATTTAAATTTATACTCTGTGATAAAGTATTCTTTACAAACTTTGCCTCATCTTAAAACATTTAAACTTTGTAGTTTAATTTATCGGAATTATTCTTTAAGTGATCCATTTTTTTGGGAAAAAATAAAGGTTTTAATTATTTTTTGGATCTATTTAAAGAAGATAGACTGTTGTCTTGAACAATTAGTTGATAAATATTCTCTTTCATACTCTCACTTTTTACAATACCTTCAATTTAGACATTTCTTTAAAAAATATTTAAGCAATTTTCCTTACTTATTGGATGCTGTCCTGTTAGATACTATTACGAGTATAAACCATTTGATGAAGGGTTCCATTGGAAGAATTTATAAATTACTATTACAATGGGATAAGCGTCCGTTATTTAAGATTAAACAAGATTAAGCGGTGTGCGAGGAAGCGGAAGTGAGGCGAGGGGGTAGGAGTCCGTGCCAGGAAAAACGCAAGCCTTAGCCGGCCGGCCCTCCCATCCATTCTGCCCTCAAATTGACATTAAATTGGACTACATCTCTAGCAACAAAATACTCGGCGGGAGTACAGAAGTGGATGGAATTCCGGGCGCCGCCATTAAGCCGATTATTTATGGAACAGTTTTTTACCCCAAGCCATCGAACTACCAACGTACTGACCTCTGCTGTGTCTTTTGTCTTGTTCATTATTTATTGCAATGCCTGCACTGTTCTTTGTACTTTATGCAGTCCTGGGTAGGTCTGTAGTCTAGAGTAGTTTTTGTGTTGGTTTACGTAGCACCATGGTTCTGAAAAACGTTGTCTCATCTTTACTGTGTACTGTACCAGCAGTTATGGTCGAAATTACAATAAAAAGCAACTTGACTTGACTTGACTTGGGAAAAGACTGGGAAAATAAACTTACTTTGACTTTTATAACGGAGGACTGGACGCGAATTCTGAAGTTGGTTACCTGTTCTTCGATTTGTGCTAGTCATTCACTGATTCAATTTAAAATTGTACATCGTTACTATTTGATGAAGGAGAGATTGTCTAAAATGTTTCCTAATTTTGATAGTTATTGAGATAGATGTAAAACTGAGACAGCTACACTGTTTTGGTCTTATTCTATACTGGAACAGTCCTGTAAGTCAGGTTTTTTCTACAATTTCTAAAAAAAAAACTTAAGATTAATTTACAACCTAGCAAATTAACTGTGCTCTTTGCAATAATTCCTCAAAATATTCGTGGTATTTCTTTGTCTGACCAACATGTTATTGCGTTTGTTACATTGATAGCTAGGAGGGCCATTCTGTTGAAGTGGAAGGATACGTCGGCTCCCACTCTGTCAAAATGGTTCACTAAAGTGATGTTATGTCTTAGTTTGGAGGAAATTAGAAGTCGAACCTTCGAGCCCATGTTTGATTTTGAGAAAAGATGGGGTTCATTTGCTCGTTACCACCATTTGAGTTAATTGATAGATTTCCTCCATGATCTAATTGTAAGCGTTGGTATATATATTTTTTTTTACTGGCAGTTTGATGTTTATCTTTAGAAGCTTTTTGTATGACGCATGGCTCGGGGGTTGAGCACCTCATGGGTTCTTTATTTTTCTCACCTTTCCCTTGCTTTAGTAGGGTTTTTCTTTTCTTTTTTTGTGTCACCATATTTTTCAATCATTAAAACATTGTCTTTTTTTCCCTTTGAGACATTGTAAGTGTTACTTACTTCGATGTACTCTTGTTATTTTGGGTAATAATAAAAATAAAAAGATTTGAGAAGAAAGGAAACGTGACCAGCAGATTAAGCAACAACGATATGATTATTAACTATGCGCACCACGTGACTATTCATACGCATACCATTAGATCAAAGTGCTTTGCGGCAGATGCAGAACTGAAACTAAGAACTAAGAACAACGAAGTTCAGTTTTTAAAGTAAATTAATAAGTACGCTGATGACACGAGATAAGAGAATGAACACGCAAAATAAGATAAGATGACCAAACCACTGTGAGTCTGTATGAGCTTGTGAAAGTTTAGATGCCGAATCTGTGGAAACTATCATTAAGGCAGAGCCGCTGTTTACCTTTTTTTTTGGCATTTGAAATATGTGTTCTCGAATCCAACCACATTTCTTTACTCTGACCTCTGCTCAGTTCATTTCCTTTCCTTTCCTTTCCTAATGACATCGGGAGTTACAACTGCAAATTTCCCTCCGTAGATGCTCTCTGAATTAGCTTTCTGTTGCGTGTAAGAAACTCGGCTGAATCTAAAATGCAGGTTGTCCGTCAGGGTCTCTTACGCACGCGCAGATATCAATGAAGCCTTTGTCACGTGCAGATCTTCAGTATTGTGACGTCAACATGTATTCTTGGTGGGGGAGCGGGGTATGATATGGGACATCCCATTCCAGTCAGAAACACGTAATCAGGAGTGCAGGAATTCATGACCATTTATGGGGTTCAAGCACCTGCAGGATCGCTACCCAGTGCTTTTCGTTACTTGTGAGCTGTATTACGTCTTTTTTTTACCGCGTTTATGCAAAATAATTAGGAATATCGTACTGTGTAATTTAGTTTCCTTCCATTAAATCAGATTTAACTATGTTGTAGTCCAGGGGTTTCCAAACATTCTTGTCGCATGGACTCCCGTCATTGTCCGAGGGGTCAGTGAACCCCAGAATGGAAACCTGTATGGTAACAGAAAATATTTCTGTTGGATCTTGCATTATGTTTGTCAGATTTCAAAGCGGAGTATGTTTTGCTTTACATTTTCGTAAGCATGGCACGGAAGAATAATTTTATGATCTGTGTGACCGCTGTAGCTTTGCCACATATGGTCGTATAAGGACCAGGAGATGACATTGTGCGTATTTTCCCGGTTTCTTTTATTCCCCCCGGTGCCAGCATTGTGTAGCAGCACCTGAAGGCAAAGTGCCCTTCCATATCCGAAACAAGTGTCCTTCCACATCCGAACAAATTGTCCTTCCACATCCGAACAAAGTGTCCTTCCACATCCGAACAAAGTGTCCTTCCACAACCGAACAAAGTGTCCTTCCATATCCGAAACAAGTGTCCTTCCACATCCGAACAAATTGTCCTTCCACATCCGAGCAAAGTGTCCTTCCACATCCGAACAATGTGTCCTTCCACATCCAAACAAAGTGTCCTTTCACATCCGAACAAAGTGTCCTTCCACATCCGAACAAAGTGCCCTTCCATGTCCGAACAAAGTGCCCTTCCACATCCGAACAAAGTGTCCTTCCACACCCGAGCAAAGTGTCCTTCCACATCCGAACAAAGTGTCCTTCCACATCCGAACAAAGTGTCCTTCCACATCCGAACAAACTGTCCTCCCACATCCGAACAAACTGTCCTTCCACAGCAGAACAAAGTACTCCGGCGATAAAGACGCCAGACAAATCCTAAAGAAGGGCTCGATCAAAAACATCGACTGTTTATTCAGCTCCAAAATTTTGACTGAATTTCACTAGATCTCCGTTATCTGCGTTATCTCTTAAATTTCAGATATAATCGGCATTATAATCGCTTGATGTTGTAGGCATTCTGTATGAATCATTTGTCACTGAGAGTGAACACTTCAAGCTCATGGCTTTGCGGATTTCTCTGTAATGGGGGCTGTTCTCTGTCTTAGGGATGAACTGAATGCCGATCAATCTGTACTTCAGTAGCAGTGTTATCCTCTTACCGGGGAACTGACCCGGCAGCGCCGACGTCTTTACAGAACACAACCACCTCGCTAATTGAAACCCTTAATTATAAGTACTCCCTACAAGGTATAATCCACTTATATCTGCATTTTGTTCGAGTTTTGATTCACTGTTAAATATTATGAAAATACTGCACCCCTTGGTCTGGAACATTGAGACATTTTGCTCGTATCCAACTCGTTCCAATGCAACCCCTTCATTTGCCCCTGTATCATGTATCCCTCGTCGTTACCCCGGGAGGGAGTAAACTATCTGTATTCACAGCACATTTTATATCGCTGACAATCCACATTGATTCTCTGCTCAAACTTACTTGTCGAGTGATTTGCAATTTTTTTCCCTGGAATGAAGATTATGTTAACCTCTACATGCGAAACTCAGGGTGATCTGCCCATAATTTACAGTTACTCTTGCAAAATATTTCCCTACACTCCATTTGGAAAATGGGTTGAATTTTCTAGTTGTGGAAAACACTCCCTCATATTCCAGGTTTGAATCCTGAAATGATTTTTTTTCTCCTAAATAGTTCATCCGAATTGAGCGCAGCGTTGAGCAGTGGCAGGAAGAGAACCATCTGCAATTTGGAAAGTCTGATCCAATTTATCAGCGACATGGGCATGAATGAGAAAGATTCAAATGTTCAACACTTCAACACAACACATTTTTGTTTCCGGTTCCGTAATGTTTGATTATTGTCGTTTCAGAAGCCAGATTGAAAAGCTACATAATTACTGACGCTTTATCGGCCCGTGGTGCTGGAGACATGTTTTCACTGAAGATGCTAAAACTGTCTTCTGCATTGTTCTGTGTGGTCGCAATTTCTTTGCCGGGGTGTATTGCTGATTCGCCTTTCTGATATCCTGCTCTCTTTTTACAGTGATTATAAATTTCTACAAATTTACTGAATTTCTATTACCACTCCTGAACCCGAAATGGTCTGTATGGAATAAAGTGTGACAATTTCTGTGTTATTCTGAGGTGCAGCACCGTTTTTGTTCCTGCTGAATTTGTGATGAGAGAACACGAGGAAATATGCAGATGCTGGAAATTCAAACACACACAAAATGCTGGTGGAGCGCAGGCCAGGCAGCATCTATAGGGAGAAGCACTGTCGACGTTTCGGGTCGAGACCCTTCGTCAGGACTAAATGAAAGGAAAAAACGCAAGATGAGACATGATTTTTTTTTCCTTTTCGCATTTTCTCCAACAACGAAATCTCTAAAATTATTTCTTAATGATTCACTCGCCCGTGAGTCTCCATCCATCCATTTCAAACTTTGAAAACATAACTAATTCAACAGGTGCTGGAGATCGAAGCCAACAGACACACAACGCTGGGTGAATTCAACCGGGCGGGCAGCATTTATGGGGATAAATAAACGGTGATCTTTCTTCATGTCTGGAAAGTAAGGGGCAAAATGGCGCTAGAATAACATGGCGTGAGGAAGGGAAAGTTGAAAGGCAAAGGGCTGGAGCGGAATAAATCTGATACGAGAGGACAGTGGAGTACAGGAAAACCGGAAGTAGTCATGGACGCCGTGTGAACTGATAGGCGGGTGAGAATAGCCGAGAGTGGTGAAGAGAAGAAGGGGGGACGGGGAGGGATCTTTTCATCGACACTCATGACACCAGGTTGGAGGCCACCTAGACGGAAAATAAGTTGTCTCTCCTACCAGCCCATTACAGGCCTTTCGGCCCGCAATGATGTACCCACCATGAAACCCACTCTAGAAACTGTCTTGTATTTCCCCAGTGCATAGACCTCTACGTTTCAAAGTTCCATTTACCTGTCTAAGAGGCTCTTAAGCACCCTTTTGTATTCGCTTCCATCACCGCCGCCGGCAGTGTATTCCACGCATCCAACACTCTCTGTGTGAAAACTGAACTCTGACATTCCCTCGGTACCTATTTCCAAGCACATTAAAAGTATACCCCGCGTGTTAGTCATTTTGTCCCAGGGGAAAGAAGCATCTTGTTATCGACACGATCAAAGCCGCTCATCACCTTATACATATAATTATGGTAGAAACGTCCGATCCTATTAAATGGGATCTCCCTGATGAAGTGTGTCGGCCCGGAACATTGACTGTTTACTCTTTTGCATAGATTCTGCCCGGCCTGCTGAGCTCCGTAGGATTGTCTGGGTATTACTTTGATTTCCAGCTTCTGCAGATGTTCTCCAGTTCGCGATTAGACTTGAAAATCAGTCAACAACATTAGAACCTGCGCTGCCTACACGAGACAAAATTAACCCCGGATCATTACCAACTCCGGAATGCAATGGTCTTGTCATTTAATCTTGCCAGGCACTTATGTCGCAGTCTTTAAGCCACTCAATCTGATTGGGAGTTAAATACGCCAAGACTAGAATGACGTCGCTTGGGATTCACGCTGTTTCTATGTTCACGGTGGCCGGAGATTGGACATAATCCTCAAGTATCACTGGAAACATTATTTATGATAAAGCGTTGAATTGGCAATAACTGACGCGAGGCGCATAAATCTATTCTGCGCTCGAAAAGGTATCTGTCGTGTCGACTCTTACTTCCGTCAACCCCGGGCGAGGAGAATCACCGGTGTTGTATAACGCTGATCGGTGGCAGGACAGACATCAGTGAGACGGAACTGGAAATGCAACAGAGTTAGTAATGCTCCGCCTCAAAGTGGTACAACGTCTTTTAAAGTAATTTTTATTCAGATTTTCAGTATCATTCTTTTATTTTTCAAACATCGATCAAACTTCCAGGTAGAGCTCAGTTGGTTCGAGAGAGAGAGAAAAAAAAATAACTATTCCTTGGTGCTCTGGAAGTTGATTAAATTTCAACGCGCGTTGGTTATCAATATGTTCCTGCAATGAAATTTACTTTGTTCATTACGCGACCGGACGGAAGGTGTGGTCAGAGAGAAACAGAGAACAGAGGGAAACAGAGGGAAAGAAACAGACGGTGACGGGGCCTCGGGATGTGAACAGAGATAAAGCCGGAGAGATGCGGGGACAACGAGGGAGCAGGTCGGAGATGGAGATGGAGTTGAAAAAGAAGGAAAGGAACGCACACACGCTCTGTTCCAGCCCGATCATGTCTCCCTCACGGTGAAACTCACTCGTCTGCAATGAGATTAAATTCTGTTCCGAACGGGACCGGACGTATGGACAGAGAGAAACAGGGAACCGAGGAAACAGATTTTCACGGGACCTCAGGATGTGAACGGAGATAAGGAGGCAGATATGAAAGGACAAAGCGGAGCAGTCCGGAGATGGAAAAGGAGTTGGAAAAGGAAAGAAACACACACACACACACACTCACACACACACACATACACACACACACACACACACACACACATACACACACACACACACACACACACACACACACACACACACACACACACACACACACACACACAAACACACACACACACACCTCCGCTATGTTTCAGTCTGATAACGCTCCCCTCACCGGCGTGGGGGAAGGAGTGAGCGAGGACAACGTGAGGGATATTGGGAGTAAAACACCGTGAGCGTCACTGAAAAGGATGAATCAGAAACAACGGAGAGAATGGAGAAAAGGGAGAGGATTCTTCCTAACTGGACCAACCCAGAGTAAAACGCTGTCAGATGTAATGGAGATTATAAAAATAAAACGGGCGGGACAGAATATAGACCCTCCATCGGGGTGAATTACAGCTGAGGTGACCGCTACATATTACATATTTGATGAAGGACACATTTCACCCGTAAGGGGTAAACAGCGAGTGAAATATATCATCACAAAACGCATGCGCATTTCAGAGCGCTCAGTTGTTACCCGTGGTTCTACATATCGGTAAGAGAATGGATTATGAAGGAAACATGGTGTTTGACTTAATTCTTCGGCAGAAAGCAACAAGTAGTTCTATGATTTAACGAATCTGGTTAACAGTTCCAGCGGGTATTTCACCGCGTTCTTCAGCTCCTCTCTGAACTTGCTCTGAGTCACGGCGTAAATACATGTGTTGGTGCAGGAGCTGAGGATCTGCAGCATCGTCGCCGTGGATTCTGCGATATAAATCGGATCCGTGCCCGAGTAACGAGGGATGTTTGCAATCCGTGCGTAAATATCAAATACCACCCGTGTTAACCACAGAAATATAAAACTACCGGTTATACTGAATAGTAAAACGACCGATTTCCTTCTGTTCTCCATCTCCGGGTCCTTGTCATTCTTTCCGTTACTGCGGCCCCGGAGCCCCATCCGGACTTTATTAGCGGAAAAAATCCGTCTGACTATCAGAGAACTGAGCAATAATATCAGAATAAACGGAAGACAAGGTATTAAAATGCGATGAATCATTTCAAGTGCGGCCCACAAAGGGGACGTATAGAAGCTCTCTTTGGTCACACAGCCATAGAAAACGCCACTAATTATTATCCAAGGATCCAATGTAAAGTAGAAAGGGATACTTTCTAAACAGCCCAGAACACTCACTGTCCCGATAACCACAGCCGCCGTTCTTTCGGTACAATATTTTGTTTTCAGCTTTTCACAACAAATGGCCACAAATCTGTCACAGGTGAACGCGACTGTCAGCCAGACAGAGACCCCGGTGCTTCCTATGAGCAGGCAACGAACAACCCTGCAAACGGGAGTCCAATAGAGGAAGGAAGACCTAAAGTGCAGGAAAACAGTCCACTTCAGCAGAGGGTCAGAGATAACGACCAGGAGATCGGCCGCTGCCATTCCCAGCAGGTAGCGAGTGATGCATTTGGAGAGACCGCACTTTCCCCGGGATAGGATAACAATCGCCACCAGGTTAACTGCAAGAGGGAGGGAAAGAAGCAGAGAAATTACTGACCTGTCAGGGCAATAGATCAGAATTATAATAGTATTAGACTTGATCTCGTGTTTTTTTTTCCTGCTTCAGATGATGGAAACCGGACCAAGGACATATGAGTCACTGATACGTGCGTGACAGAGAACTTGTTCCTAGTTCCGTAGATGGGTTAAATCTGGCTGAATTCCCAAACCGTTGAGATGGCAGTTGTTCAAATGCCCCTCGTCCGCTGTAAGGGATGGACAATAAGTATCAGAATCACTGGCTCTGAGCCGCACAGGAATGAAATGAAATCCACATCTTCAATTCCCTCTGATCACATTTCTAAAATAAATGAGCCATTCCCGTTGTTCCATCACCCAGTCAGGCAATTCACAGTCGATTCATGCGGACAGAACAGAAGGTCGGCTGGCTCCCACGGATGCAGTGTAGACCGGTGTCCTGCTGTGCTATTCATAATTATTCCATAACATCGAGACAGCGGAGAGGATTTCAGTCAAAGGCAGCATCTCGACTCATATATAGAACACTGCCTGCTACGAAAGCAATGGGATTAATATTGTCAGCGCCTTCCGCCCATGACTGAAATGCGGGGACTGGACAGGTGGCTGTGGAAACAAATAGCGAGAGAAACACTTCAGAACATCGGAATTAACTCTCAGTTTCTGCCGTTTGCAGGAGTGACAGCGGCTTACCGGGAATCCCAACGGCTGAAATAGCAGGGTAGTAAATGTCTTATATCCGCCAGATTACTGGATATCCCATTTGAGTGACGCAGTGAACGCGATTGCTCTGAATTCCACAGCTCGACAAGACACTCTGGGCTGATGTACTGCAACAGGCTCTGATTTATACAGGGGATCGATCTCCAGTGACAAGGTCCCACCTCTGACCATTGTTATTGAACAAACAAATTACATCACCGGCAGTGTCTCAGGTGCAATTATTGTGGGCATGTAACACGAGCACATCAATGACCACATTTCTATTCCTTTGTGTAATTAGAGCAAAATGTGTAATGAGACCTGTAAGTGAGCAATGAGCGGCTCTGTTTACAACTCTGCCACAGTTGTATTTACAGCAGTCACGACTGTTCACATTTTCCAAACTGAAACTTACACTGTGGTCCACAAGCACCCCGGAATCGACGTTTCCAGCTTTTTGAACCATTTTCGTTGTCACATCTGTTTCATCTACAAATAGATCCGGTTTCCCTGCAGTGTTCTCTGGATCCCGGGGCACATGAACACCCCTCCCAGTCTCCTCCTGCAGACTTCAGTTTAATATCGTCCACTTTTTCTTAATTCAGGAGCCCCACTCTGGCCGCTCAGGCACAAACCCACCCTAACCCGTCCTGCTACGTGCCACCAGATATAAAACATCCCCGCTGTATACACTGACACTGTCCAGTTCTCCATCGGCCCTGGACGACATCGATGTTTACGTCATTTTGATCAGCTTCTTCAGTTAAATGTTTATTTCCGACACCTCCATGTTCAGAGCGGTCCACGGATCCCTCCATCTCTTCAACTAACTTCTCCACTTCTATCGGATGTGTGTGTGTGTGTGTGTGTGTGTGTGTGTGTGTGTGTGTGTGTGTGTGTGTGTGTGTGTGTGTGTGTGTGTGTGTGTGTGTGTGTGTGTGTGTGTGTGTGTGTGTTTATTTTATCCTGTCGTTGAGAGAATTTGTATTTACGGACAACTGTATCCATTGTCTCAAGGAAAAGAGCTCGTGAATTTACACAAATAAATACCGGTGTGAACGCCGAGTAAATTTCCCTGAACCTACGCAAGCAATCAAGGATTATAAAAAGTGACAGCCGGATAGGGTCTTGTGCTGGCCAAGTGTTCCCAATCTTATTTTCACGGGTACAACTTCGGATCATTTCCCTCAATACTCAGCGATGTTTCGTGTACGAGGAGTATTTCTTTGAAGCTCCTTCAAACAGTACTTATCAGTTCAAATATTCCTCTTTAACCTCATCCCTTGACTTCATATCACGGACTTGGCTCACCTTCTAATTGGCCCTGGACCAAGCCAGTATCCATTAATTGCCCTCTTCTCCAAGTGTCATTGCTAATTTATGGCTCCATGTTCTAAATCAGTTCGCAAACACGTAAACAGCTTGAATCACTCAGGGAATACACAGACCCCATCATTCAGAAACCTGCATGTTATTTCATTACAAAGAACACCACACAGATAAGTTCTTGCTTGGAAGTTATCTCCGGTCCAGCACATTACCTGGAGCACCATTGCGTTGAGTGAGCAGAGAAACACCAGTTCACATAATGGAGGATGCAGAGTAGCTTCTCAAAATGGCAGCCTCCTTTCTTTGTAAACATCACTTCACTCTTTCAGAAAGGGGACCATATAAAAAAATAATAATATAGGCCAGTTAACCTGACTTCAGTGGTTTGAAAGGTCTACCATTAAGAATAGGGTTTCGTAGCATTTGGAGACACGTGGTAAAATTTGCAAAGTCAGCTCCAATCTCCGGCCCTCTCCCCGTATCCCCTCATGGTCTAACTAATCAAGAATCTGTACACGTCTGCTTTAAATATATGCAATGACCTGGCATTTACAGCCGCCCGTGGTAAGGAATTCCCAAGATCCACCATACTTAGGCTAAATAAATTCCTCCATATTCCCGTTCTAAAAGGACATCCCTCTATTCTGAGTGTGTATTCCGCTCTCATACTCCCCCACCGCCGGAAGCATCCTCTACACATCACATCACCTCTACCGAGGCGTCTCGCGATTCGATAGGTTTCAGTTCGGTCATCTCTCATTATTGTCAATTCCAGTGCGTGGAGGCCCAGAGGCATCAATTGCTCCTCATATGACAAGCCGTTCAATCCGAGAATCGCTTTCGTGAAGTGAACCCTCTTTGAACATTTCCAATGTTAGCATATCCTTCCATAGATAAGAGACCCAAAACATGTTCATAATACTCCAAGTGAGGCCTCCCCGATGATTTATAAAACCATCCTTGTTTTTATCGTCTCGCCCTCTTGAAATGCCTTCCAGATTTCGCTGACAGATGGAGGGTCTAGGCGCGGTCATAGAGAAAATCTGGGGATGGTACAGAGACAAACATAGAGAAAGATGGGGGAGAATTTGGAGGGAGAGAGAAACCGGTGGAAAGCGAGAGTCTGGGATTGAGAGCGAATCAGGTGGACAGGGTGAATCGATGGAATGGGAGACTGTGTGGGGCGAAAGAGCGCGGAGGGAGACGGATGGACACTGATACGGACGTGAGTGAAGGAAACGGAATGAAGGAGACCGGTAGAGAGGGACGTGGAGAAAGAGAGTCGGGGAGAAATAATGGGAAAGAGACAAAGAGCGATAGCTGAGAGGGAGATGTGGTAGCGAGAGGCTGATGGAGAAAGAGATACTGGGGAGAAAGGGTCTAGGATTCAAGCTGAGGGGTCAGAGACCCGGTGTAATGAGAAACTAAGGGAGTAGGGAGATGGAGAAATGGATGATAAGTAGACTAGCACGATCGTGAGTGGGAACTAAGAATAGTGGAGGATAAGCGAAAGTGGGACATTGAGGCCGAGAGAGACCGGAATGAGAGTGAGTGGGGTTGGAGATGGGGGAGCAAGACGGGGCAGAGAGAGACACCAAGCTGACAGTGAGTGACTGTGGTAAAGATTCACCGTGAGAGAGATTGGGAGAGAGAGGGAGAATGGAAGAGTAAGATTTTGTGCGAAAAGGACAGGGTAGGAGGGCCGGGAGAGTTAGTGACACCGGAGGGACAGAGAGACTTAAGGAGAGAGAAAGGGTAAGAGTGACTAGGGAGGGACTAGTGAATAAGAGAGATAGCAAGTGAAGCAGGTGCTACGATGAGAGAGGGACTGAGGTGTAGAGAGCGAGACATATTGTGGAAAAAGAGACTGCGGTGTCAGAAAATCTTGTGGGAGAAAAAGAAAAGCAGGAAGATTAAGGAGCGAGAGAGGCAGACGAGAGAGCGAGAGAGAGAACCTGGGAATTAGACACTGTGAAGAGAAAGGAAACTAGAAGTTTGTGACGGGGTGTACGCAGATAGACTGGGGGAGGGGAGAACCAGACTCCGGGTTTGAGCACAGAGATAGCGTGAGAAAGACGTATGGCGGTACGTCGGGTTAACCCGCTCCTTCTGCGCCGTATCCAATATCCCCTCCCTCCTCCAACCCGACTTGAGACTATCACATTCCTTTCTTCGCCCTCTGATCTCCTACCTCCCTCTCTGTGGAAGACATTTTCGGATATAAAGTTTACAGGGCTCTATGGTGTTTAAGTTTTGTGACATAGGGGACTTCTGTGTTTTCCACGAGAATATCGTTCTTGTCACTACTACTCCTCAGAACGATAACACAGCTGCACAATTGAGATGAGTGTAAACGGATGAGCCACAAATCAGGTAAACAATATTGTGAACTATTTCAACTGTTCTAAGGTCTCGCACTCTCCTCTGCTACTAGATGTAAAGGCAAGCTTTTTACTTGTACCTCAGAGTACCGGACATGTGGACTGTCCGTGATATCGTGCTAAAATAAAAGATTCGTCAGTTGAAGTCTGCTACTGAACTTCATTTTGAAACATCTCTGACATGTTGGCGTAGTCGAGCAAGATCCCGACAAAACGGGGTCAAACGATGGAGTAACTGAGGGTCGCAAAGGCAACTAGAGTTAGTGCCCCGTTGCGAGGTCAGCTTTCAGCCTCCCCGATCCTGTCCCACGACCGGGTAGAGAGGACGGGATCGTCAAGACCAAGCAGGAAAGACCGCAGCGTTATGTGAAGTGTTCTGTGAAAAAAGGAAGTCAGGATCCGGACGCTAGTCACACCCTAAAGGGTCTCCGATTAGTAAATAAGACCAATAGATATAAATAAGACTTCAAGTTCTCAGTTTTCATTAAAGTACCTGGTATGTACGAGGGATGATTGATAGGTTCGTGGCCTAAGGTAGAAGGAGTCAATTTTACAAAACCTAGCACATTTACTTTTCAACATAGTCCCCTCCTACATTTATACACAGTCCAGCGGCATTGCGCGTACGGATCTTGGACATGCAGGTCAACTCTTTGAGTGATTATGCTGAAATTTTAAAGTTAATGACTCATTAACTTCTTCCCTGGGCCACGAACTTATCAATCACCCCGATGAGTTATTAACTTCAGACTTACTGCATAATCAAAGCGTTGACCCGTACGAGAGCTGTATAACTCACCTCCTTCTACCTTAGGCTAAGATCTTATCATTCATCCATGCTGTGGACATTTTCTAGAGGTCCAGGATCCGTATGTTCCACGACCGCTGGACTAACTGTATAAATGTAGGAGCGACTATGTTGAAAAATAAATGTGGCAAGTTTTCTAAAATTGACTCCTTCTACCTTGGGCCACGATCGTATCAATCGCCCCTCGTAGATTGAAATAGAATGGGAAGTCGTAGCAGTAAATTTGATCAGGAATACGAGGCAGAGAGTTCACTGTAAAGATAAAGATGAAAACCAGTTAAGTAGCTTAAGGGAAGATGGTAAGTGATGACAGTCATATTGATGAGTGAAATGCGGGGAGAGTTTTCTCTGTAAAGGTAAAGAAGAGAGCGAGAAAGAAACACCAGAAGATTAAACAAGTAAAGAAATCCCAGGGAGATCCGCTGGTGCCGTCAGTCTCCCCGGGTGATCAGGTCTGGTTGGAAAGTGGATGTAATAGACATGTGATTCCTTTTACTGGTGCTTTGTGTGGTTGAACACAAGGATGTTGGCCTCATGCGGATTTTTTGAGATAAAGAAAATATATATTTTTAAGTAAGATACTGGTGGTGGAATCGGAGATCCAACGTGCCTGTTTATTTGGGCGCGGCTCATCGGAGGATGTTGTCCTTGCTTTGAGAAGTGTTGCTGTGTTGTGTGTGTTCTGTGTGCGCTGCTGTGCTTCACACCCTGAGTTGGAGAAACGTTGTCCCGTTTGTCGGTGTGCGTGTGCGTAGTTAAATGACAATAAACCGGACTTGAGTTGACTTGAATAAGTGCTGGAGGAAGCTAAGTGACATCATCCTCCGAAACCAAAAAAAAAACACCGACTGTCCTAACGATGTGCAAACAAAAGAATCGGGGGTGTCTCGGGGCTTACATCATCACCTAGATAATCTAAGACAG
Source organism: Hemitrygon akajei (assembly GCF_048418815.1). Classification (NCBI taxonomy): domain Eukaryota; kingdom Metazoa; phylum Chordata; class Chondrichthyes; order Myliobatiformes; family Dasyatidae; genus Hemitrygon; species Hemitrygon akajei. The sequence goes on from NW_027332066.1 coordinate 651,654, forward strand.
CCGGAGCCCGGTCCCGATCAGCCTCAATTTCGGCAGAAGCGATACAACAGAATCAAACACCCCAAACAATCTCACCTTTCAGCGCCCAGGCAAACGAAGCCGAAGAGCAGGAGGGGGAGAAAACCCCAGACTAAGAACGATCCAAGATGAAGCCACACTCAAGTTGGAGGAACAGCACTTCATATTTCGTCTGTGTAGCCTCCAACCTGATGGCATGAACATTGATTTCTAACTTCCGTCAATGCTCCTCCTCCCCCTCTTACCCCACCCCTTATTTATCTATCTATTTATTTATTTATCTATCTATCTATCTATCTATCTATCTATCTATCTATCTATCTATCTATCTATCTATTTATTTATTTATTTATTTATTTATCTATTTATCTATTTATCTATCTATTTATTTGTTTGTTTGTTTATTTATTTACTTATTTACTTACTTCCTTACTTACTATTCTTTCCGGTTTTTTCTTTTCTTTCTTTCCCTCCGCAATAACTATTTTTCTGTTCTCCATCTCCCTCTGGTGCTCCCCTCCCCCTCTCTTCCTCCCACGGCCTCCCGTCACGCGATCTTTTCCCTTCTCCAGCTCTGTATCATTTTTGCCAATTATCTTTCCAGCTCTTATTTTCATCCCACCCCATCTGGTCTTCTCCTATCATTTTGGATTTCCCCCTCCCTTTCCCACTTTCAAATCTCTTAATATCTCTTCTTTCAGTTAGTCATGACGAAGCGTCTAGGCCCGAAACATCGACAGTGCTTCTTCCTATAGATGCTGCCTGGCCTGCTGCGTTCCACCAGCATTTTGTGTGTTTTCCAAGGAAAGATGAGCCCATTGTCAAGGTCGCTTTTGCATTGGTGGAAGGGGCTGAAAAGAAACGGAACATCACTAGAGTAGAAGATGGGGAGAAAGAAAAGCGAAGCGAAGTCACAGATAAATGCTGTTACACAATATCCAAAAAAATATTATTGGCACCACCGCGGTAAATCGGCCGTTGACCCTATCCCAAGTTCGCGCTGTGGGACAAGTTTGTGAAATTTATAACCCCTAGTCAGGAAATGTTCAGGTCTAATTGAAATTGGTGTACGGAACCCACTTGGCCTGCAGTGCCGGGCAATTTTGAAGTCCTCAGAGGAACAGAGAGAGAGAAACGATAATGACGGAGTTAACATTACCAATGCAAAGTTGTTCAAGGGGACTGTGTAAGGCTTCCGCTGTGGGGCATTCCGTCAGCATAATGATTTTGAAGAGATTACCAGGTGTTGGCAAAAAGCAGAAAATATAACTGACTGCATTTCCCTTTCCTTGACACATGGAGATCATCTGTGGGAAGAGACCTGCAGGACAACTCTGCGCTACCGTGCAGATAGTACAGACAGTCTTAAACTGCCCAACGACGCTAATTGTCAACGACAGCTTATTCTGACATGTCGACCTCTGATGCATTTCCATCGCACCGTCCGATACACTGAGCCATCTCAGCCGAGCGATCACCAGAAGCTCCTTTCCGTGACTGACAGAGCAGAAACTCTTTCTCTAACCGGACGCATCCATGACGGTTCAGAGGACGTAGTGGCGGAAGTGTGTTGAGTGCAGAACAGAATGAGCGATTTAATTGCCAAACTCAACCCCTCATGTCACCATAGTCATCAAACTCCCTGCAACTCCTCAACTACTCGGACCCGTGCTTCAGACTTTACAGGAGGTAAACCGCACACAGCGGATAACTCTGCTAATACTAACATTACTCGACAACTCCATTTCACTCAGGCTTCTTCATTTCCTTCTTCATCGTTAAAACAAAGTTTGATCTGATTGCTCACCCTGCTTTGCCTGAGCATGCCGGACACGTGTTGCTTTCGCAGATTTCCCTCCCTCCTTGTGGGCGATAGACAAAAATCACGTGGGACTTGTACATTCCGCCCCACCACAGGAAGACCAATGCTATTCTACCCTTTGTCAACGGGGACAGTAAAAGTCATCATGCCTACCATAAAAAAGCACTTTTGGATCAGGAAGTTTTGCTACCAACCTGTCGTCAATGTAATTTTCCAATTTTACCAGTTCCAAAACCAGGTCGCGATAATGACCTGAGATACAATTGTACAAGAGATAAGGGCTAATAACAAGATATTTATACCTCTTCCTTCCGTCGTACTCGACACTAAATTTATTCTCTCCATATTCCTGCCACATCTGAATGTTTTTTTTCTGTTATAGACCCTGTTCTGCCTTTCTCTCCATTCCATTACATAAGGACAGTCAGTATTTGTTTGATTTTACTAACAGTGAGAGTGGACAGTGAACTCGGACCAGGTGAATCATGGGTAAACTGAGAGATCCTCGGTTTATGCCGCAGCAGTCACATGAGATTTAAGCGCCCTCCGGTTTCCAGTGGAAAGTAGAGTTTACGAAGTGCCGATTATCTGCTTCTTGCCTCTCCCGCCCGTGTTAATTGTGAAAAAAGACATTGTTGCTTTTTGAGAAACCTGGCTGAAAAGGGGAAACTGGGTAACCCTCAATAAACTGCAGCTTTGTCAGCCCACTATACATCATTTGGGACACATGCTTTCTTAAGGAACTGAGCAACTTGCCAAAGAACGAATTGCAGCTTTTATTAATTCGCCACCTCCCCGCACCCGAACTGAAACGCTTCCCGTTTTGGGAATGGTCAATTACTGTTAGACATTAGATTCCTGAATATCGAGTAATGGAGGCTCCTCTTCCACAAGCCTCATTATTGAGCATGTCTGCCGAAATACAGTGGACTCAGGAAATAAACACGGCCTTTACTGATTTTAACTATCCATCTCCTTTCCAATTATTTGTAAATGAACAGCAAGGGTTTGCTTGTGGCAGTTCAACACAACGACAAGGGGGCCTCAGACGACCCATCGTATATTATCCGGTAAAATTACCACCAGTTGTAAGAGGCATGCCTGTTTGTCTAAGATCTGTCGCCGTCACTGCAGTTATGGTAGAAAATTCCAGTCATAATGTATTGGAACGACTTTCTTGTTCATCAGCCTGATGGAGCGTCTAGGCCCGAAATGTCGACTGTTTACATAGTTGCCTCCTGTCCTGTTGAATTCATTCTGGATGTTGTGTGTATCACTTTGATTTCCAGTATCTGCAGGCTTTCTGTTGTTTGTAGTTGGACTCAGAGAGCACTGAATGCCAGAAAGACGTGTGCTATATACAGTCAGCAAGGTTAACCCCACGTCACAACCATCTCCGGGATTTACGTCTTGCCAGGCAATTATGGGGTTGTAGTCAGTAAATCACGCAATTTGATTGGGTGTTAAACTGGCCAAGACTAGAAAGAGGTCCCTTACGTATTACTGGAAAATTATTTATGACAAAGCGTTGATTTATTGATAACAGGCGCGAGGTGCCAGTTCTGCGCTCGAAAGGTTACCATCCGTGTCAACTCTTTCTTCAGTCAAAACCCGGGCGTGAACAGTCACCAGTGTTGTATAACGCTGAACGGTGGTAGGACGGGCCATCAGCGTGACGGAATTGGAATGCTACAGTGAGTAATGTCCCGTCAGAAAGCGGCACCACATCATTTGAAGTAATTCTGCGATATTTCTATGTGTGGTTTCCTGCAGCGGATAATCAATGTGAAGGATGCAACGTCCGAATCCTCAGACGAGAGTTATTTGATATTTTTATTTATCCCTGTGATGAACCGTAAGCACGGATGACTGAAATATTAATAAATATTTTAACCGACCGTACCTTACAAGCTGAGCGTTTCCAGTAATTTATGTCTGTTTTCGGATTTCCAGTATCATTTTTTATGTTTCACAAAAGTCGATTACACTTCCAGGTAGAGCAAAGTTAGTTTAGAGAGAGAGAGAGGAAAAGTCAAAGAACATTTTCCCGTGACATTAGAAATTTTCCAAGGTATTACATACGTTTGTTTACAATGTAAATATATTTTCCCACATACTGCAGTGAGATTTAATTTGTTCATTAGTGGACCGACCGTGTGGTCAGGGAGAAACAGAGAGAAGAGCGAGAACTATGGAATCAGATTGTCACGGGGCCACGGGATGTGAACGGAGATAAAGACGGAGATGTACACGGACAAAGTGGGAGAAGTCCTGAGAAGGAGACGGAGTTGAAAAAGAAAATAATAACACATATGACCCTGCTATGTTACAATCCAATAATGTTTCACTCATGCTGAAACTCACCGATCTAAACAGCTGTACCGGCGGGGGCCTTTATGGTGGATCGAGAGGTTCGTGAGAGAGATGGCGAGTGAAACACCGTAGCATCACTAAATAGAAGAATGAGAAATAGCGGAGAGGGTGAAGGGAAAGGAGTCGATCATCCTGACAGGTCAAAGCCTGAGTAAAACGTTGTGAGCATCACCAGAACGAAGAATGAGATGTAACGGAGAGAATGAAAATGAAACTGGCGGAAACTGATTGGACCGCCCCGGACAGTTACCGAACTCTATAAAGCGTCCATCGGGGTGAATTGCAGCTGAGGCGATCCTTACATATTCCATATCTGATGAAGGGAAAATTTCACCTGTACGGGGTAGACAGCGTGTGAAATATATCATCACTAAATGCACTAAATTTCAGAGTGCTCAGTTGTTAAAGGTGGTTCTATATATCGGCAAATGTATAGCTTAAGGAGGGAAATTGCGATTGATTTAATTCCACTGCAGAAACCAACTGGTCTCTCTATAAATTAACGAATTTGGTTAACACTTTCAGCGGATATTTCACCGCGTTCTTCATCTCTCTGAACTTTCTCTGAGTCACGGCGTAAATACATGTGTTGGTGCAGGAGCTGAAGATCTGCAGCATCGTCGCCGTGGAGTCTGCGGTATAATTTGGATGCGCGACCGTGTAACGAGGGATGTTTGCAATCCGTGCGTAAATATCAAAAACCACCCGAGTTAACCACAGAAATATAAAACTACCGGTTATACTGAATAGTAGAACGACCGATTTCCTTCGGTTCTCCAGCTCCGGGTCCTTCTCATTGTTTCCGTTGCTGCGGCCCCGGAGCCCCATCCGGACTCTGTTGGCGGTCAAAATCCGTCTAACGGTCAGAGCATTGAACAATAACATCAGAACAAACGGGAGACAAGGCATGAAAATACGATGTACCATCTCAAATGCGGCCCATGAAGGGGCCGTATAGAAACTCTTTTCGGTCAAACAGCCATAGAAAACTGCATTAATTACCATCACAGGTCCTATTGTAAAGTAGAAAGGGATACTTTCTAAACAGCCCAGAACACTCACTGTCCAGATAACCACAGCCGCCGTTCGTTCGGTACAATATTTTGTTTTCAGCTTTTCACAACAAATAGCCACAAATCTGTCACAGGTGAACGCAACTGTCAGCCAGACAGAGACCCCGGTGCTTGCTAAAAGCAGGGAAATAAGGACCCTGCAAACGGGAGTTCGATGGAAGAAGGAAGTCCAAAAGTATATGTAAACAGTCCACTTCAGCAGAGGGTCAGAGATAACGACCAGGAGATCGGCCGCTGCCATTCCCAGCAGGTAGAGAGTGATGCATTTAGAAAGACCGCACTTTCCTCGGGACAGGATAACAATCGCCACCAGGTTAACTACAAGAGAGAGGGAATGAAGCAGAAAGATTACTGACGAGTCCGGGACATAGAACAGCAATGTGACAGAGTCAGATTAGATCTTACTATGCCTTTTTTTCTGCCTCAAAGGCTCGATACCGGACTCAGAACATCTGAAGCCGCTGACAACGTGGATTATCGGCCTGTCAGAAAACTTGCCGGGAGTTTCGTAAATGGGTTAAATTTGGAAGAATTCCCAAACCGACGAGAGGACAGCTGTTTAAAAACTTCCACGGCAGTACTAAGAGATGGACATTAAGTATCAGCATCACTGGGTCTGAGCCGCACAGGAATGAAATGAAATCCACATCGGCGGTTCCCTCTGTTCACATTTCTAACATAAACGAGCCATTCGAGTTTTTCCGTCACCCAGTCACGCAACTCACAGGCAGTTCCTTTGGACAGAACTACAGAAGGTCGGCTGGCTCCCACATATGCAGTGTAGCCCCGTGTCCTCCTGTACAGACATTTCAATTCTCAATTATTACATGATATCGAGCCAGCGGAGAGGATTTCCGTCAAAGGCAGCATCTCGGCTCCAATATGGAGCGCTGCCTGATACGAAAGCAATGGGATTAATATTGTCAGCGCCTTCCGCCCATGACTGAAATGCGGGGACTGGGCAGGTGGCTGTGGAAACAAGTAGCGAGAGAAACACTTCAGAACATCGGAATTAACTCTCAGTTTCTGCCGTTTGCAGGAGTGACAGCGGCTTACCGGGAATCCCAACGGCTGAAATAACAGGGTAGTAAATGTCTTCTATCCGCCAGATTACTGGATATCCCATTTGAGTGACGCAGTGAACGATATTGCTCTGAATTCCACAGCTCGGCAAGACACTCTGGGCTGACGTACTGCAACTCGCTCTGATTTATACAGGGGATCGATCTCCTGTGACAAGGTCCCACCTGTGACCATTGTTATTGAACAAACAAATTACATCACCGTCAGTGTCTCAGGTGTAATTATTGTGGGCATGTAATACGAACACAATAATACCATTGGCATTCCCTCAATCAGATCCCTCTGTGATCCTTCTGCGATCTGACTGAGGTGATGCCAATGGTATTAATGTGTTACATGTAAATCGACCAAAATATGCAATGAGACCAGTAAGTGAGCAATGATCGGCTCTGTTTACAACATTCCACAATTGTGTTGGTAGCGGTCACGACTGATCCTATTTTCCTACATGAAACTTTCACTTCGGTTATCTTTCCAAGAGCAACCGGGAATCGGGGTTTCCAGCATTTTGGGCAATTTTTACTGTCATATCTACTGTTTCATCTACGAATAGACCTGTTTTCCTCTCAGTGTGCTCGGGACCCAGGGACACTCTCAGTCTCCTTCTGCAGAATTTCAGTTAATGTCATTCACTTTGTATTTTTTTTTAATTCAGCTGCTTCACTTTGGCCGCTCAGCTGTTAAACCCACCCCATTATGCTCCATTATGCGCCGACAGATATAAACATACCCAGCCAGTGTACACACTCTATCCAGTTCTCCATAAGCCATGGACGGCATCGGTGTTTACGTCATTTTGATCAGCTTCCCTAGTATACTGTTTATTTCGACACCTTCGATAAGTCTAGCACTGTGGAGGGGTCCGTTCATCTCTTCAGCTACCGTCGCCACATCTGGTGTGTGTGTGTGTGTGTGTGTGTGTGTGTGTGTGTGTGTGTGTGTGTGTGTGTGTGTGTGTGTGTGTGTGTGTGTGTGTGTGTGTGTGTGTGTGTGTGTGTGTGTGTGTGTGTGTGTGTGTGTGTGTGTGTGTGTGTGTGTGTGTGTGTGTGTGTGTGTATACCTCTTATACATCTTATAACGTGTATGAATAAAATTTCCAGCTCGTGCTGTGGATTTTTAAACGGTAAAGTGACGGACAAAGCCGATGTAGAATCCACCTGAGGAACAGTGAGATGCTGAAACACTGTTCCCTTCAGTTCGCTGTAGCAATACAATGCGCTGATAAGGCTGCCATCCACTGCCCTGTGGGTTTTGAAACGGTAAAGTGACGGACAAAGCCGATGTAGAATCCACCTGAGGAACAGTGAGATGCTGAAACACTGTTCCCTTCAGTTCGCTGTAGCAATAAAATGCGCTGATAAGGCTGCCATCCACTGCCCTGTGGGTTTTGAAACGGTAAAGTGACGGACAAAGCCGATGTAGAATCCACCTGAGGAACAGTGAGATGCTGAAACACTGTTTCCTTCAGTTCGCTGTAGCAATACAATGCGCTGATAAGGCTGCCATCCACTGCCCTGTGGGTTTTGAAAGGGTAAAGTGACGGACAAAGCCGATGTAGAATCCACCTGAGGAACAGTGAGATGCTGAAACATTGTTTCCTTCAGTTCGCTGTAGCAATACAATGCGCTGATAAGGCTGCCATCCACTGCCCTGTGGGTTTTGAAACGGTAAAGTGACGGACAAAGCCGATGTAGAATCCACCTGAGGAACAGTGAGATGCTGAAACACTGTTTCCTTCAGTTCGCTGTAGCAATACAATGCGCTGATAAGGCTGCCATCCACTGCCCTGTGGGTTTTGAAAGGGTAAAGTGACGGACAAAGCCGATGTAGAATCCACCTGAGGAACGGTGAGATGCTGAAACACTGTTCCCTTCAGTTCGCTGTAGCAATACAATGCGCTGATAAGGCTGCCATCCACTGCCCTGTGGGTTTTGAAGCGGTAAAGTGACGGACAAAGCCGATGTAGAATCCACCTGAGGAACAGTGAGATGCTGAAACACTGTTCCCTTCAGTTCGCTGTAGCAATACAATGCGCTGATAAGGCTGCCATCCACTGCCCTGTGGGTTTTGAAACGGTAAAGTGACGGACAAAGCCGATGTAGAATCCACCTGAGGAACGGTGAGATGCTGAAACACTGTTCCCTTCAGTTCGCTGTAGCAATACAATGCGCTGATAAGGCTGCCATCCACTGCCCTGTGGGTTTTGAAACGGTAAAGTGACGGACAAAGCCGATGTAGAATCCACCTGAGGAACAGTGAGATGCTGAAACACTATTCCCTTCAGTTCGCTGTAGCAATACAATGCGCTGATAAGGCTGCCATCCACTGCCCTGTGGGTTTTGAAACGGTAAAGTGACGGACAAAGCCGTTGTAGAATCCACCTGAGGAACAGTGAGATGCTGAAACACTGTTCCCTTCAGTTCGCTGTAGCAATACAATGCGCTGATAAGGCTGCCATCCACTGCCCTGTGGGTTTTGAAACGGTAAAGTGACGGACAAAGCCGCTGTAGAATCCACCTGAGGAACAGTGAGATACTGAAATACTGTGACGTTCATTTAGCTGTTGGAGTATAATGGGCTGATAAGGCTGTCATTCAATGTCCTGTGGGTTACGAACACAACCACAACACGTTTCTCCATGGTGTAAATACCGGCATGATTTAACAAAATACTTTCTGACGTGTATAGATTCCATTTTGATTTGATCTCATGGTTTAACATAAAAATTCCCGTGTCTTTGGCATTTCCTTTACAGTGCCCTTCTCAGGGCCGTCACATAAAGCCACGTCATCAAATAAAGGTATATTGAAAAGTATTATCAACACACACATACACACACACTGATACACACAGACACTCTTACACACACACGCACTCACACACATGTATACACGCACGCACGCACACACACACACAAACACACACACATACACTCTCTCTGACATACACACACGCGCACACAGATACACTCTCTCACACTCACAAACAGATATACTCACACACAGACACTCCTTCTGTCTCCCATAGAGTGTGTGTCTGTGCATTTCATACTGTATATACCAGTTTCGCCTGTAGTGCGAGAGTGCGGGTTTCATTCTGTATCTGTCAGTCTCAGCCACAGTGTGAGAGTGTGGGGTTCATGTTGTGTCTGATAGTCAAGGCTACAGTGTGAGAGTGTGGGTTTCATTCTGTATGTCAGTCTCTGTTACAGTGTGAGAGTGTGGGGTTCATTCTGTATCTGTCAGTCTCTGCTACAGTGTGAGAGTGTGGGTTTCATTCGGTATCTGTCAGTCTCTGTTACAGTGTGAGAGTGTGGGTTTCATTCTGTATCTGTCAGTCTCTGTTACAGTGTGAGAGTGTGTGTTTCATTCTGTATCTATCAGTCTCCGTTACAGTGTGAGAGTGTGGGGTTTATTCTGTATCTGTCAGTCTCTGTTACAGAGTGAGAGTGTGGGTTTCATTCTGCATCTGTCAGTCTCTGTTACAATGTGGTCGTGGGGGTTTCATTCTGTATCTGTCAGTCTCTGTTACAGTGTGAGAGTGTGGGTTTCACTCTGTATCTGTCAGTCTCTTTTACAGTGTGAGAGTGTGGGTTTCATTCTTCATCTGTCAGACTCTGTTACAGTGTGAGAGTGTGGGTTTCATTCTGTATCTGTCAGTCTCTGCTACAGTGTGAGAGTGTGGGTTTCATTCTGTATCTGTCAGTCTCTGTTACAGTGTGAGAGTGTGGGTTTCATTCTGTATCTGTCAGTCTCTGTTACAGTGTGAGAGTGTGGGTTTCATTCTGTATCTGTCAGTCTCTGTTACAGTGTGAGAGTGTGGGTTTCATTCTGTATCTGTCAGTCTCTGCTACAGTGTGAGAGTGCTGGTTTCATTCTGTATCTGTCAGTCTCTGCTTGAGTGTTAAGAGCATCGTCTCAATCCTGTATCCGTAAGCCACTGATTCAATGAGAGCAGGTGTAATTTTTCTCCAACTTTATCAAATCTTTTAACTACTCTTAAAATAGTTGCTGTCTTCCCTGAGCTATTTTTGGGACAAGTCTCCCCTACAGTTGGTTTATGCTATAACTGTGAGATATAGAGATCATAAATGAATAATGCCGGTTGTTCGGAGCAGTACATTCCGGATAAAAGTGTCATAGGGCAAACATACCATTCGGCCCGGCATCATTCTGCATTCCATTTGCTACTCAACCAGATACAGCAAATAGAACAGCACCTGATCAGTAATTTTCTGTGGCTTGGCAGTGCAACTACATCAATGTTGAATGTAAACAAACACTTTAGATAAGTATTATAATGTAAACATATAAGTACATAAGTAAATCCATGAATTGTTTGAAATAAAAGCCGCAGAGGCAGATGCTGAAATACTGCGCCATTCAATTCGTTGTAGGAATATAATGGGCGGATAAGCCCATCCGCTGCCCTGTGGGTTTCGAGCACAAACAGCAGCACATTATCTCTCTGGTGTAAATACCGGCATGAATTCCCAGGGCGGTCAAATAAAGCCACGTCTTCAAATAAAGCCATATTAAAAAGTATTATCAACACACACACACACACACACACACACACAAACACACACTCACTCTCTCTCCCATAGTGTGAGTCCTTGCATTTCATGTTGTACATACCAGTTTCTCCTCCAGTGATAGAGTGTGGGTTTCATTCTGTATCTGTCAGTCTCTGTTACAGTGTGAGAGAGTGGGTTTCATTTTGTATCTGTCAGTCTCTGTTACTGTGTGAGAGTGAGGGTTTCATTCTGTATCTGTCAGTATCTGCTACAGTGTGAGAGTGTGGGTTTCATTCTCTATCTGTCAGTCTCTGTTACAGTGTGAGAGTGTGAGTTGCATTCTGTATCTGACAGGCTCTGTTACAGTGTGAGAGTGTAGATTTCATTCTGTATCTGTCAGTCTCTGCTACAGTGTGAGAGTGTGGGTTTCATTCTGTATCTGTCAGTCTCTGTTACAGTGTGAGAGTGTGGGTTTCATTCCGTATCTGTCAGTCCCTGTTACAGTGTGAGAGTATGGGTTTCATTCTGTATCTGTCAGTCTCTGCTACAGTGTGAGAGTATGGGTTTCATTCTGTATCTCTCAGTCTCTGTTACAGCGTGAGAGTGTGGGTTTCATACTGTATCTGTCAGTCCCTGTTACAGTGTGAGAGTATGGGTTTCATTCTGTATCTGTCACTCTCTGCTACAGTGTGAGATTGTGGGTTTCATTCTGAATCTGTCAGTCCCTGTTACAGTGTGAGTGTGTGGGTGTCATTCTATATCTGTCAGTCTCTGTTACAGTGTGAGAGTATGGGTTTCATTCTGTATCTGTCACTCTCTGCTACTGTGTGAGAGTGTGGGTGTCATTCTGTATCTGTCAGTCTCTGCTACAGTGTGAGAGTGTGGGTGTCATTCTGTATCTGTCAGTCTCTGCTACTATGTGAGAGTATGGGTTTCATTCTGTATCTGTCAGTCTCTGCTACAGTGTGAGAGTGTGGGTGTCATTCTGTATCTGTCAGTCTCTGTTACAGTGTGAGAGTGTGGGTTTCATTCTGTATCTGAGTCTCTGTTACAGTGTGAGAGTGTGGGTTTCATTCTGTATCTGTCAGTCTCTGTTACAGTGTGAGAGTGTAGGTTTCATTCTGTATTTGTCACTCTCTGCTACAGTGTGAGATTGTGGGTTTCATTCTGTATCTGTCAGTCCCTGTTACAGTGTGAGCGTGTGGGTTTCATTCTGTATCTGTCAGTCTCCGTTACAGTGTGAGAGTATGAGTTTCATTCTGTATCTGTCACTCTCTGCTACAGTGTGAGATTATGGGTTTCACTCTGTATCTGTCAGTCTCTGTTACAGTGTGAGAGAGTAGGTTTCATTCTGTATCTGTCAGTCTCTGTTACTGCGTGAGAGTATGGGTTTCATTCTGTATCTGTCAGTCTCTGATACAGTGTGAGAGTGTGGGTTTCATTCTGTATCTGACAGTCTCTGTTACAGTGTGAGAGTGTGGGTTTAATTCTGTATCTGTCAGTCCCTGTTACATTGTTAAACTGTGGGTTTCATTCTGTATCTGTCAGTCTCCGTTACAGGGTGAGAGTTCGGGTTTCATTCTGTATCTGTCGGTCTCTGCTACAGTGTGAGAGTATGGGTTTCATTCTGTATCTGTCTGTCTCTGTTACAGTGTGAGAGTGTGGGTTTAATTCTGTATCTGTCAGTCCCTGTTACATTGTTAAACTGTGGGTTTCATTCTGTATCTGTCAGTCTCCGTTACAGTGTGAGAGTGTGGGTTTCATTCCGTATCTGTCAGTCCCTGTTAAAGTGTGAGAGTATGGGTTTCATTCTGTATCTGTCAGTCTCTGTTACAGTGTGTGAGTGCGGGTTTCATTCCGTATCTGTCAGTCTCTGTTACAGTGTGTGAGTATGGGTTTCATTCTGTATCTCTCAGTCTCTGTTACAGCGTGAGAGTGTGGGTTTCATTCTGTATCTGTCAGTCCCTGTTACAGTGTGAGAGTATGGGTTTCATTCTGTATCTGTCACTCTCTGCTACAGTGTGAGATTGTGGGTTTCATTCTGTATCTGTCAGACTCTGTTACAGTGTGAGAGTGTGGGTTTCATTCTGTATCTGTCAGTCTCTGCTACTATGTGAGAGTATGGGTTTCATTCTGTATCTGTCACTCTCTGCTACTATGTGAGAGTATGGGTTTCATTCTGTATCTGTCAGTCTCTGCTACAGTGTGAGAGTGTGGGTGTCATTCTGTATCTGTCAGTCTCTGTTACAGTGTGAGAGTGTGGGTTTCATTCTGTATCTGTCAGTCTCTGTTACAGTGTGAGAGTGTGGGTTTCATTCTGTATCTGTCACTCTCTGCTACAGTGTGAGCGTGTAGGTTTCATTCTGTATCTGTCAGTCTCTGTTACAGTGTGAGAGTATGGGTTTCATTCTGTATCTGTCACTCTCTGCTACAGTGTGAGCGTGTGGATTTCATTCTGTATCTGTCAGTCTCTGTTACAGTGTGAGAGTATGGGTTTCATTCTGTATCTGTCACTCTCTGCTACAGTGTGAGATTGTGGGTTTCATTCTGTTTCTGTCAGTCTCTGTTACAGTGTGAGAGAGTAGGTTTCATTCTGTATCTGTCAGTCTCTGTTACTGTGTGAGAGTATGGGTTTCATTCTGTATCTGTCAGTCTCTGATACAGTGTGAGAGTGTGGGTTTCATTCTGTATCTGACAGTCTCTGTTACAGTGTGAGAGTGTGGTTTTCATTCTGTATCTGTCAGTCTCTGTTACAGTGTGAGAGTGTGGGTTTAATTCTGTATCTGTCAGTCCCTGTTACATTGTTAAACTGTGGGTTTCATTCTGTATCTGTCAGTCTCTGTTACAGTGTGAGAGTGTGGGTTCCATTCTGTATCTGTCAGTCTCTGCTACAGTGTGAGAGTATGAGTTTCATTCTGTAAATGTCAGTCTCTGTTACAGTGTGCGAGTGTGGGTTTCCTTCTGTCGCTGTCAGTCTCTGCTACAGTGTGAGAGTGCGGGTTTCATTCTGTATCTGTCAGTCTCTGTTACAGTGCGAGAGTATGGGTTTCATTCTGTATCTGTCACTCTCTGCTACAGTGTGAGATTGTGGGTTTCATTCTGTATCTGTCATTCTCTGCTCGAGCGTTAAGTGTGCCGTCTCTTTCTGTACCTGTAAGCCACTGACTTAGTGGGAGCGAGTATATTTTTCTCTTACTTTCTCAAATCCAGTAACTACTTTTGAAATATATTCGCTGTCTTCCCTGAGCTATTTTTGGGACAAGTCTCTTTCAGTTGTTTCATGTTATAATGGGGAGATAGGGAGATCATTGATGAATGAAGTTCGCTTAAAGCACAAACTAACGGAGATGGGAGTAGACTCTCACATGTTGGATTGGATAGTGGACTACTTGACAGATAGACCTCAGTATGTGCGGTTGGGAGACTGTAGGTCTGACACAGTGGTCAGCAGCACAGGAGCGCCACAGGGAACCGTACTCTCTCCGGTCCTGTTCACCCTGTACACATCTGACTTCCAATATAACTCGGAGTCCTGCCATGTGCAGAAGTTCGCTGATGACACGGCCATAGTGGGGTGTGTCAGGAAAGGACAGGAGGAGGAGTATAGGAAACTGATACAGGACTTTGTGATATGGTGCAACTCAAACTACCTGCGTCTCAATATCACCAAGACCAAGGAGATGGTGGTGGACTTTAGAAGATCTAGACCTCATATGGAGCCAGTGATCATTAATGGAGAATGTGTGGAGCAGGTTAAGACCTATAAGTATCTGGGAGTACAGTTAGATGAGAAGATAGACTGGACTGCCAACACAGATGCCTTGTGCAGGAAGGCACAGAGTCGACTGTACTTCCTTAGAAGGTTGGCGTCATTCAATGTCTGCAGTGAGATGCTGAAGATGTTCTATAGGTCAGTTGTTGAGAGCGCCCTCTTCTTTGTGGTGGCGTGTTGGGGTGGAAGCATTAAGAAGAAGGGCGCCTCACGTCTTAATAAGCTGGTAAGGAGGGCGGGCTCTGTCGTGGGCAAAGTACTGGAGAGTTTAACATCGGTAGCTGAGCGAAGGGCGCTGAGTAGGCTACGGTCAATTATGGAAAACCCTGAACATCCTCTACATAGCACCATCCAGTGACAGAGAAGCAGTTTCAGTGACAGGTTACTGTCGATGCAATGCTCCTCAGACAGGATGAAGAGGTCAATACTCCCCAATGCCATTAGGCTTTACAATTCAACTGCCAGGACTTAAGAACTTTTTTTAAAGCTATTATTAATGCTTTTTTTGAGTTAGTGATTTAGATGCATATCATATTATTACTGAGTTAAGTATTGTATGTAATGAGTTTTTGCTACAACAGGTGTATGGGACATTGGAAAAAATTTTGAATTTCCCCATGGGGATGAATAAAGTATCTATCTATCTATCTATCTATCTATCTATCTATCTATCTATCTATCTATCTATCTATCTATCTATCTATCTATCTATCTATAACATCGGTTGTATTGAGCAGTATATTCCGGATCATAGCGTCATAGGGCAAGCAGACCCTTCGGCCCGGCATCATTCTGCATGCCATTTCTTCTTCTACCAGATTCCGCTAATAGAACAACACCTAGTCTGTAATTTCTACGGCTTGGCAGTGCAACTTCTTCAATGTTGAATGAAAATAAACACTTTAGATAAGTTCCTTAATTTAAATATATAAGTGCGTAAGTAAATTCATGAATTGATGGAAATAAAACCCACAGAGGCCGGATGTTTCATTGTGCATCAGCATGTATATCAATAGATTTCCCTCAGCAATTCTACATCGCTTCCTTCACCGAGTATCTTCTCTCTAATGTTTCCCGATTCTTTTATCTGTTCGTCAATGTGCACAACTGTGTGAATTTATTCGACTGATGTCCCTCTCATAAATGCTTCTGAATTCATTTTGATTTTCTTCTGTGAGCTTCAGACTGGTCTGTATCGTGCCGTCCATGTTTTATTGATTATACCGTGACAACCTTGTTCAGTGTGGTACTGAGAGAGTTTGTGAGTTGGAATGTGAGGGAAGCTCAGGTTTCATATTTGGAATCATCCAATGTCCCACATTCCAGCATGCGGCTGACTGATGAACTACTGAGGAACTGGCGTCACCGCTCAGGCAACATACCCACCCCACCCCGCTCCACTATGTGCCACCAGATATAAGACATCCCCGCTGTGTACACAGGCGCTCTGTCCAGTTCTCCATCAGACACCAAACCCACCCCACCCCGTCCCACTATGTGCCATCAGATATAAAACATCCCCGCTGTGTACACAGACACACTTTCCAGTTCCCCATCAGTCCCGGCGGACATCGATGTTTACGTCATTTAGATCAGCCTCCGCTATATAATACTTATTTTCGACTCCTTGAAGTCCAGAGCCGTCCACGGTTCCCTCCATCTCTTAAACTATCTTCTCCACATCTGTAGTATCTGTGTGTGTATGTGTGTGCGTGGTTATGTGCATTCGTGTGTGTCTGTGTGCTCATTTCTTTGATCGTGTGTGTATGTGGGAGTGTGTATGCGGAAATACCTCCTATATATCTTTAAAAAATATATGAATAAAATTCTCTACTCGTGCTGTGGATTTTGAAGTGACGGACAAATCCGCCGTGGAATCCACCTGAGGAACAGTGAGATACTGAAATACTGTGGTGTTCAATTAGCTGTAGGAATATAAGGGGCTGTTAAGGTCAGTTGTTGAGAGCGCCCTCTTCTTTGTGGTGGCGTGTTGGGGTGGAAGCATTAAGAAGAAGGACGCCTCACGTCTTAATAAGCTGGTAAGGAGGGCGGGCTCTGTCGTGGGCAAAGTACTGGAGAGTTTAACATCGGTAGCTGAGCGAAGGGCGCTGAGTAGGCTACGGTCAATTATGGAAAACCCTGAACATCCTCTACATAGCACCATCCAGAGACAGAGAAGCAGTTTCAGTGACAGGTTACTGTCGATGCAATGCTCCTCAGACAGGATGAAGAGGTCAATACTCCCCAATGCCATTAGGCTTTACAATTCAACTGCCAGGACTTAAGAACTTTTTTAAAAGCTATTATTAATGCTTTTTTTGAGTTAGTGATTTAGATGCATATCATATTATTACTGAGTTAAGTATTGTATGTAATGAGTTTTTGCTACAACAAGTGTATGGGACATTGGGAAAAATGTTGAATTTCCCCATGGGGATGAATAAAGTATCTATCTATCTATCTATCTATCTATCTATCTATCTATCTATCTAGGCTGCCATTCACTGTCCTGTGGTTTACGGACACAACCATCAACACGTTTGACTCGGGTGTAAATGCCGGCATGATATTTTCTGCCATTTACAGATTCAAATCCGTAAACAAATGTCTTCGTCTTCTCCTTTACCATAAAATACCTGCGTATTTGGGATTACCTGCGCAGTGCCCTGGTAGAAATAAATGCATGACCGCCAAATAATCACATGAAGTAAATTTAATTTATACACCATCATCACTACACAGACACACACTGTCTCTATCTCTCTCGCTCAGACGCACTTCCTCCACCTGTCATTCTATCTCCCTGTCTCCCTCTCTCTTCCTCTCTCCCTCTCTCTCCCCCTCTCTCTTTCTCCCATTCTATCTCTCCTTCTCTCGATATCTCGCAGTAAATGTATTAAATTCTTTGCCGATGTCCTTGTTGCTGTCTTTCTCTTCAGTCACTAAACGTGGTCAAAGCATATTTTACGGCAGAGTCTGCATATAGATTAAGGGACAGAGAGAAAAAATAAAGAACCGTCAGTGTTGCAGACAGTGATATTCATAGCAGCATGAAAGAAAGATAAACAGTGAGTTGGGGAGCAGAGACTAATAGCTCAGTTTGTTGGAGAACAGAGGATTCAGGATGCGGTACGTTTCAAGCCGAAAATGAAGAGAAGGTTGAATTATAATTCACATAAAATATCAGATAGAGAACGACGGCAGTCTGAGACAATCAACGAACGGGAGAGATTCAGTCGGACAACATGACAGTGTGTGTTTTGTTCTGTACCTACTTGTCGCGAGTATGGTGTGATGAGGGGTGGTTCATTTTTACCCATAAGCCTCCGGTGCAATATGAGAGTGCGTGTTTCATTTTGTAGAAATCAGTCCCTGGTACAGACTGAGAGTGTGGGCTTCTGTCGGTGTCACTCTCTGGTTCAGTGTGAGAGTGTGGTGTTCATTCTGTACCAACAGTCTCTACTCGAGCGTTGTGTGTCGTAACTGTCCTGTACCTGTGAAACTCTGATTCATTGTGAGCGTGTGTGATTTTTTTCTATATTTTTCCCGCTTTTTCTCAAATCCAGTAAATATTCTTAAAATAGATTCTGTATTCCTGAGATATTATTAGAACAAGAGTCGTCTGCAGTTGGTTTATGTTAAAATTGTAAGATGGACAGCGCACTGACGAATGATGACGGTTGTATGGAGCAGTACATTCTTCGTAATACAGTCATATGGCAAACAGACCGTTCGGCCCGACTACATTGTGCACGCTATTCGTTGCTCAATCACAAAGAGTCAATTGAGAAGCAACTGATCTGTAACTTTCTGTAGCTGGCAACAGAACTTCCTAAATGTTGAATGAAAATAAACAAAATAATGAAATTGACTAATGTAAATGAATAACTGTGTAAATTCATAACCTGATGGAAATAAAACTCTCAGAAACAGCGCGTTTATGTTCCAGCAGAATTTACAAGAAAACATTTCCCTCCGCAATTGTATGTTGCTACCTTCTTGTCCACGGGAATGGTACCGGAGGATTGGAGAGAGGCGACTGCTGTCCACTTGTTCAAAAAAGGTAGAAGGGATAGTCCGGGTAATTATAGACCAGTGAGCCTTACATCTGTGGTGGGAAAGCTGTTGGAAAAGATTCTTACCGATAGGATCTATGGGCATTTAGAGAATCATGTTCTGATCCGGAACAGTCAGCATGGCTTTGTGAAGGGCAGACCGTGTCAAACAAGCATGATGGAGTTCTTCGAGGAGCTGACCAGGCATATAGATGAGGGTAGTACAGTGGGTGTGATCTACATGGATTTTAGTAAGGCATTTGACAAGGTTCCTCACGGTAGGCTTATTCAGATGTCAGATGGCATGGGATCCAGGGAGGTTTGGCCAGGTGGATCAAGAATTGGCTTGCCTGCAGAAAGCAGAGGGTGGAGGGAGTACATTCGGATTGGAGAGTTGTGACGAGTGGTGCCCCACATGTATCGGTATTGGGACCTCTATTTTTCGTGATTTTCATTAACGATCTGGATGTGGGGGTAGAAGGGTGGGTTGGCAAGTTTTCAGACGACACAAAGGTGGGTGGTGTTGTAGATAGTGTAGAGGATTGTCGAAGATCGCAGAGAGACATTGATTGGATGCAGAACTGGGCTGAGAAGTGGCAGATGGAGTTCAACCCGGAGAAGTGTGAGGTGGTACACTTTGGAAGGACAAACTCCAAGGCAGAGTACAAAGTAAACGGCAGGATACTTGGTAGTGTGGAGGAGCAGAGGAATCTGGGGGTACTTGTCCCCAGATAGATAGGGCAGTTAAGAAAGCTTATGGGGTGTTAAAATTCATAAGTGAAGTGATAGAGTTTAAGTGTCGCGATGTGATGAAGCAGCTCTATAAAACTCTGGATAGAACACACTTGGAGTACTGTGTCCAATTCTGGTCGCCTCACTATAGGAAGGATGTGGAAGCATTGGAAAGGGTACAGAGGAGATTTACCAGAATGCTGCCTGGTTTAGAGAGCATGCATTATGATCAGAGATTAAGGACGCTAGGGCTTTACTCTTTGGAGAGAAGGAGGAAGAGAGAAGACATGATAGAGGTGTACAAGATATTAAGAAGAATAGATAGTGTCGTTACCTAGCACCTCTTCCCCAGGGCACCACTGCACAATACAGGAGGACATGGCTTTAAGGTACGGGGTGGGAATTTCAAGGAGGATATTAGAGGAAGAACGTTTTACTCAGAGAGTTGTTGGTGCGTGGAATGCGCTGCCTGAGTCAGTGGTGGAGGCAGATATACTAATGAAATTATGAGGCTACCAGACAGTTATATGGAGGAATGTGAGTTTGGGGGTTATATGGGAGGCATGGTTTAAGGGTCGGCACAACATTGTGGGCCGAAGGGCCTGTACTGGGCTGTATGTTCTATCTCTGCACTCTTATGTTTGCGTTGTTATCCCTTCCACTATGTGCATCAGAGCACCAATTTATTCCAGTGGTTCCATTCATAATTAAAATAATATTCATTTCAACCTCACATTGAGCCAGGTCTGTAATATGCCCTGCATTTTTCATGGAGTATGATGGGACACTGCGGCAGGAGCTACACACTGTGTTTCCCCCCGGGGGAGTGTGTGACGGGACAGTGTCCCGAAGCTATTTATGGGCCTGGCTCCACAAATAGCTTCGGCATTCAGCTTCAGATTGCTGGACTGTTCCCTTCCCTTCTCTTCTGTAGCCTGTGCCCGAAGCCTTGCCTGCAACCCATGCCTGATATCTGTCATGCCCAGGAGATCTGCGTCCTGCCCAGGGGTCCCGCGTCCTGCCCAAGAACTAGTATCTGTGTTTCCAGTCTCCCAAGACATAGTCAAGGCTTCGTGTTCTCGTCCTGTCCTGTAGCCACGCCACGACTTGTCCTAGCCTAGACCCGGGTTCCGTTCCGAGTCAAGACCCAGGTTCCTAGTTCTAACCAAGGCCCAGGTTCCGGGACCTCGTCCAGGCTCTTTTCCAGTGTACCGTGTTCCCTGTCCAAGTCTGAGCTTTGTGTCCTCATACAGTCCTGGTACCTCTTCCGGTCCATGTGTATCACCCAACCCAGGAGTACCTCGCCCTGCCTGGTGCTGGGGATTCCTCGTCCAGTCCAAGCCAATTCCTAGAACTTCGTCTTGTCTAAACCTAATCGAAGAACATTGTCCTGTCCAAGCCGTGGCTTTGCACCTACCAGCTTTCTCCATCCCACCCCCTCCCCCAACCTTCTGTATGGAGCCACTGCCCCCTCCCTCTTCAGTCCTGACAAAGGGTCACCGCCCGAAACGTTGACTGTTCGTTTCCAGGGATGCTGCCCGACCTGCTGTGTTCATCCTGCTTGTTGTACGTATGGATTTGAATTCTCGTCCTGTCCATGTGTCCTGTCCAGTGCAGGAGTTCTACGTCCAGTCCTGTAGCCACGTCAGTCTTGTAGCCACGTCTCGACCTCGCCTAGATTCGAAGTACTAGCCCGAGTCAGGACCCAGGTTCCGGGTCCTTGTCCAGTCTCTGGCTCGGAATCTTAGCCCAGCCACCTGATTCCAAGTTTATTGACCTAGTCCTGCTTTTCTAGTCCTAGTCTCGTCCAGGGACTGTGTATCAATGTCCAGCGTCGTTTCCTCCCAACTCCCTTGCTTTCTGGATAATCTCAGTCCTGTTCCTAAAACCTCAGTGTCTGTGTCTTGCATTTAGGTTCACTACCAGCGCCCCCACCCCCTTGTAAAATGAGTAGAGTCTCTATAGGTTGAGTTAAGAAATCAAAAGTGTAAAAGGACACTAATGACAGTTATGTACAGGCCGCCAAACAGCACCCGGGATGTGGATTACAAATTATAGCAGGAGATAGAAAAGGCCTGTTAGACGGGCGTATCATGATAATCGTTGGGGATTTTAACATGAAAATGTGTTGGGTAAAGCAGTACTGGACTTCGAGAGAGAGTATATAGATTTTCTGAGGGATGGCTTTTTTATAACAGCTTGTTGTTGCGACCACTAGGGGATAGACTCTTTGGGTATTGTGCAATGTTCCAGAGGTGATACGAGAGCTCAATGTTAAGTAACTTTTAGGGAACAGTGATCACAATATGATCGTTTACATTGAAATTTGAGAATAAACTAATTTTCAATGTGTCGATATTTCAGTGGAATAAATGAATTACAATGGCATGAGATGGGAACTGGCCGAATTTGACTAGAAAAGGACATTTTCAGGAAGGATGGCAGAGAAGTAATGGCTGGAGTTTCTATGAAAAATGAGTGAAGAGCAAGACAGATATATTCCAAATAAGAAGAGAGTTTCGAATGGAAGAAGGACACTACCGTGGCTGACAAGTAAAGTCAGAGCCAAAGTAAAAGCAAAAGAGTGGGAACGCAAGGAAGATAGTGGGAAGATAGAGGATCGGGGAGCTTTTAAAAACTTGCAGAAGGTCATTCGGAAGGAAAAGAGGAATTATGGCGACTACTGTCAAAGAAGATACTAAAAGCTTGTTTAAGTAGTGGGCCTCCATGGATTTGCACCTTGGAAACTTTCTTGGGCGCAAGCCTGGGCAAGGTTTATTTTATAGAAGACCGGCAGTTGCCCAAGCTGCGTCTCCCCTCTCCACGCCACCAATGTTGTCCAAGGGAAGGGCATTAGGGTCGATACAGCTTGGTACCGGTGTCGTCACAGAAAAATGTGTGGTTAAGTGTCTTGCTCAAGCAGGCAGGCGCACGCAAGCTCAGCCAAGGCTCGAACTAGCGACCTTCAGATAACTAGACGAATGCCTTAACCACTTGGACACGCGCCAAGTGTTTAAGGATACAAATGGTAACATAGAGTCGCGGGGTAGATATAGAACATAGAAAAAATAAGCACAATACCGAGCCTTTGGCCCATAAAGCTGTGCCGAACATATCGCTCCCTCAGAACGACCTAGGCTTTACGCATAGCCCTCTAATTTTCTAAGCTCCATTTACCCATCCACGAGTCTCTTAAAAGACCCTATCGTTTCCGCCTCCACCACCCACGCCGGCAGACCATTCCACACACTTACCACACTTTGCGTAAAAAAACTTACCATTGACATTTCTTCTGTATCTACTTCCAAGCACAATAAAAATATGCCTTCTCATGTTAGCCATTTCAGCCCTGGGGAAAAGCCTCTGACTATCCACACGACCAATGCCTCTTATTATGTAGTGCACCTCTATCTCATCCTCCATCACTCCAGAAGAAAAGGCCGAGTTCACTCAACCTATTCTCAAAAGGCATGCTCCCCAAAGCAAGCAACACCCTTTGTGGTGGCGTGTTGGGGAGGAAGCATTAAGAAGAAGGACGCCTCACGTCTTAATAAGCTGGTAAGGAGGGCGGGCTCTGTCGTGGGCAAAGTACTGGAGAGTTTAACATCGGTAGCTGAGCGAAGGGCGCTGAGTAGGCTACGGTCAATTATGGAAAACCCTGAACATCCTCTACATAGCACCATCCAGTGACAGAGAAGCAGTTTCAGTGACAGGTTACTGTCGATGCAATGCTCCTCAGACAGGATGAAGAGGTCAATACTCCCCAATGCCATTAGGCTTTACAATTCAACTGCCAGGACTTAAGAACTTTTTTTAAAGCTATTATTAATGCTTTTTTTGAGTTAGTGATTTAGATGCATATCATATTATTACTGAGTTAAGTATTGTATGTAATGAGTTTTTGCTACAACAGGTGTATGGGACATTGGAAAAAATTTTGAATTTCCCCATGGGGATGAATAAAGTATCTATCTATCTATCTATCTATCTATCTATCTATCTATCTATCTATCTATCTATCTATCTATCTATCTATCTATCTATCTATCTATCTATCTATCTATCTATCTATCTATCTATCTATCTATCTATCTAAATGTCTTAGGACAATAGAAAATGATGCTGGAGATATTGTAATGAGATGCAGAGATGGCAGAGGAACTGTATTTGCACAGTGGAAGACATCTGCGGTCTACAGGACTTTCAAGAGTGTCAAGGAAGTTAAGTTTGTGCAGTGAAAATTACGGCTGAGAAGGTGCTGAGGAAGCTTAATGGTTTGAGGGTGGATAAATCTCCTGGACCTGATGGAATGCACATTCGGGTTCTGAAGAATGTAGCGTTAACAATGATCTTTCGATAGCTTCTGGCATTGTGCCGGATGACTCAAAAATTGCAAATGTTACCCCGCTATTTAAGAAGGGTGGGAAGCAGCAGAATGGAAACTATAGACCTGTTAGCCTGACATTAGTGGTTGGGAAGTTGCTGGAATCGATTGTTAGGTATGAGATTACGTAGTACCTGGAGGCACATGACAAGATAGGCCAAAGCCAGTATGGTTTCCTGAAAGGAAAGTCCTGCCTGACAAACTTACCGTAATTCCTTCAGGAAATTGCAAGCAGGGTAGACAAAGGAAATGCAGTAGACGTGGGGTACTTGGATTTTCAGAGGGCCTTTGACAAGTTGCCGTACATGAGGATGCTCAGCAGGATAAGAGCCCATGGAATTACAGGGGAGTTACTAGCATGAGTGGAGCATTGGCTGATCGGCAGAAAACAGAGAGTGAGAATAAAGTGATCCTATTCTGACTGACTACTGATTAGCAGTGGTGTTCCACAGGAATCAATGTTGGGACCGTTACTTTTACGATGTATGTCTCTGATCTGGACTACAGTATTAATGGATTGTGGCTAATTTTGCCGATGACACAAATATACAAAGGAGCGGGTAGTGTTGAGGACACAGACAGCCTGCAACGAGACTTAGATAGTTTAAGAGAATGCACAAAGTAGTGGCAAATGAAATACCAATGTTTGAAAGTGTATGGTCATGCACTTTGGTGGATGAAATAAACGATCAGTATTTTATTTAGTTGGGCAGAGAGTTCAAAATACAGTGATACCAAAGGACTTGGGAGCTCTTGTGCAAGATACCCTAAAGGTAAACCTCCAGGTTGAGTCGGCTATGAAGAAGGTGAATGCAATGTTTGCATTCATTTCTAGAGGTTTATAATATGAGAACAGGGATGAGATGTTGAGTCTCTATAAGGCACTCGTGAGACCACACCTGGAGTATTGTGTGCTGTTTTGGGCCCCGTATTTTAGAAAGGATACACTGACATTTGAGAGGGTTCAGAGAAGATTCACGAGAATGATTTCAGGAATGAAAGGGTTACCGTATGATGAACGTCTGGCAGCTCTTGGACTGTATTCCCCGGAGCTCAGGAGAATGAGGGGCGGGGGGGATCTGAAAAACAACATTGAAAATGTTAAAGGACCTGAACAGATTAGATTAGATTAGATATGGCAAAGTTATTTCCCATGGAAATGGAGTCTAGGACAAGAGGGCACGACCAGGATTGTAGGACGTTCATTTACAACTGAGATGCGGGGAAATTACGCCAGTCAGAGGCTGGTAAATCTGTGGCATTTGTTCCCACGAGCAGCTCTGGAGGCCAAGTCACTGGGTGTATTTAAGGCAGAGATAGATGATTAGCCAGGGCATCAAAGGGTATGCGGTGAAAGCAGGGGATTGTGGATGACTGCATGAGAGTATCAGCCCATGATTGAAAGGTGGAGCATTCTCGATGGGCCGAATGGTCTACTTCTGCTCCTATTTCTTATGGTCTTATGATCTTATAATAATGTCAGCACTGCCATGTTGTTCCGCTGAGATCACACATCCTTAACGTGATTCACTGCTACGTTCTTCTGGAGATAAATTTTTCACGATATGATACATTAACATTAGCGCAAAGCAAACATTCAACAACGTTGGTTTTAATGCATAACTGTGCTAGTAACAATACTTAATACGTTATGGAGTTACCAGACAATTTTGGAAGTTGGACTTTACAAAGTAATTCAGGGAAGAAGATAAGGTGCGTATTAAGCTGCTAGACAGAGATGAACTGCATAATGAGACATCAGTACAGCTGCACAGTAAAGCATCAAGTTATATAAAACAAGCTATTCTCGAAGCATGCGGTTCATTGTGTTTAGATAGAGATACAAACAGAAGCAGGGGACGGGGGTTCTTTGATATTTGATTACCACAGGAATTCTGCGCTAGTTCAGCCACCGGACATCAGGAACAGAGTGATGGTCCAAGGAGAGACGCATTCGAAAGAACACAGCATTCTGAACCAGCATCAATAACTGAGCTTTTGAAATTACAGCTGATCAAGTATCTGAGTGCCGGATAAAGGAGATTAATGATAAACCAGGGAGCATTGTGGTACTAATTGTCGAACATCTTATGTATGTGCATGATCCCCTCCTGGAGGATACACATACCATGGATTGTATGAAGAGTCAAGATAAAATGTCTCGTATATTCAATCAAATGAGTTTCTGGGCTTGCTCAGGGTCATGTCAGGAGCCGCCAAATTCAACAGGTAAATCCTAGTTTGGTTTTGGAAAGAAAAAAAAAATGATTTTGCCAGTTCATATTATCTTTACCCTTCTGGAGAACATCCCGCAATTGCATTTGGTCACAGAATCACAGAGCAGAAAATCATGGAGCGGTACGGCACTGAAACAGGCTCTTCAGCTCATCCTTAAAATAAATGCGTCCGCATTATTGCCAATTGCGGCATTCCTTAATATAAAGACCATTACCGAGGGACTGGTACCTGCAACGAACTCAGTTACCAATGCGAGTATGGAAATAATAAAATGATAAGGGAGAGAGTGAGAGTGGGGGAGAGGAGGTGGCGTAGGTTGCGAGGGGGTGGAATTTCTAACAGGAGGAGAGAGGGAGTGAGGAAGAGAGTGCGGGACTGTGAGTGGAGAGAGAGGGAGTGCATGTGGTTAGAAGTAGATTGTGGGTGTGAGAGAGTGGTGAAGACAGTATGGGATACAGGGGAGTCAGCAGGGAGAGAGTGTTAAAGACAGTGTAGGATACAAGGGAGTCAGCAGGGAGAGAGAGTGGGGAAGAGTATGGGATACAGGGGAGTCAGTAGGGAGAGAGTTGGAGAGTGAGGGGGTAAAGGGTGGGACATAGTGAGAGAGATCGAGAATTGGAGATGGAGGAAGCTTGAGAGAGGCGGTGGGGTGAGAGAGGAAAGCGGAGGAGAGAGGGTGCAAGAGAGAGTGTGGAGGGAGAGAAAGAGATGGAGAGGGTGACAGATTGAGAGTGAGATGGCGGGTGATAGGGGTAGGGACAGGGTTTGTAGGATTGGAAAGAGAATGGGAGAGTGAGAGGAACAGAGGGGGTAGAAGGGGAGAAGTGGACAGAGGGCGAGAGAGATGAAGAGAGACGGGGAAATAAAACTTGAGACAGGAAACAGGAGGAGAGAGAGGCGGTGAGGCAGCTGAGATGATTGAGAGGGGCGTTGATAAGGAAGGGGTGAGGTAGAGACGGAACAAGAATGTGGAGGGCTGACGTAGAGGTCCGGATGTGGAAGAGGGCCTGTAAGGAGGGAGTGGTGAGTTAGACGGATAAGTGGCTATATGTGAGGGAGAAAGATGAGGAGATGGAGTTGTGTCTGGTTAGAATTGTTAGAATAAGTACTTATTCATTCCCCAGTGGCAGGGTCTAATTACCTATCTCTCTGTGTCGCTCTTCCTTCCCAAATTTCTCCTCTCTCTCTCTCTCTCTCTCTCTCTCTCTCTCTCTCTCTCTCCTCTCTCTCTCTCTCTCTCTCTCTCTCTCTCTCTCTCTCTCCTCTCTCTCTCTCTCTCTCTCTCTCTCTCTCTCTCTCTCTCTCTCTCTCTCTCTCTCTCTCTCTCTCTCTCTCTCTCTCTCTCTCTCTCTCTCTCTCTCTCTCTCTCTCTCTCCTCTCTCTCTCTCTCTCTCTCTCTCTCTCTCTCTCTCTCTCTCTCTCTTCTCTCTCTCTCTCTCTCTCCCGTAGATTATAACCTGTCAGTTTGTGAATGTGATCTACGCGCTGGTCTGCACTCCCGTGAACATTTTACAACTGGGAATCATTCCTTTCCTGGCTCCCATTTTTACTAGCACACAACTCCCTGAATGGTTATCATTTTCAATCAATATGTCATTCTCTCCGTCTCAGCAAAGTTAACCGAGTTTAAAATGATCAGATTCTGCATCTCACCCCTCCCCGACCGCCATTCCAACAACAGTGAGGATGCCCATCTCAAGTTCGTGCGTCACTCCTTCAATTTCTAAACCACCTGTCACAACGCACTTGGGTACAAATTCTGGCCATTTGGAATAGGCCTCTTTTAAGTTTCAGGCGCAATTTGAATCAGTAGCCCGCTGGTTAACCAAGGGCGAAGGTGTTTCTTGTGGCAAGTATTTCCCGGATGGAAATACAATAATCAGTTCATTCTGGTGTCAATAAATCAAAAGTTATAAACTTCCCAGAATCTTACATGGGCGAACGGTTTTAGTTTGCTTTCAGATGAAAGGATGAAATTACTTGTCCCGGAACATGGAGTTCTATAAAACGACAGCAGAGAAACAGGCCCTTCAGCTCATCTAGTCAATACCGGAACCAGTTAAACTGCCTACTCCCACCGACCTGTACTTGCATCATAACCCTAGATAGCCCTACTATCAATGTATCCATTGAGAACTTCTATTGAACGTTGAAATCGAGCTCATATGCACCAGTTATGCTGCAGGCTCATTCAATACTGTCACGACCCTCTGAGTGAAGAAGTTTCCCCTCACGTTTCCCATAAACTTTTCCCATTTCACCCTGATTGTAACTCTCACAACCTCAATAGTAAAAGTCTGCTTGCATTTACGCCAATCTATACCCCTCATAAATTTGTATACCTCTCCCAAATCCCTCTCAATCTTCCACGTTCGAAAGATTCCAGTCTTACCCTTCTCAATCTTTCCTTATAACTGAGGTTCCCCAGACCAGGCAACATCTTTTTTTCTGCACCCTCCTTCAAATTTATTTACATCTTTCCTGTAGGGTAGGTGACCAAAATCTACACGATTCTCTAAATGAGGCTTCACCACCATATTATACAACTTCAAAATAACATCCTATCTCCTGTACACAGGACATCGATTTATGAATGCCAATGTGCCAAAAGCTTTCTTCAGCACTTTCCACCTGTGACAGAACTTTCAATGGATTATGAACCTGTGCCTCAGATCACTTTGTTCTGTCACTGTCCTCAGTGCCCCTCGATCACTGTGTACGATATACCCTGATTGGTCCGACTGAAGTGCAAAATGGATGTGCAATATGGGATTATTGGATTTGTGGCAAAATTTGTCAATGATACAAAGATAGGTGGAGCAGCGGGTAGAGTTGAGGAAACAGAAAGCCTGCAGGAAGACTTAAATGATTTAGGGGAATGGGTAAAGCAGTGGCAAATGAAATACAATGTTGGAAAGTGTATGGTCATGTACTTTGGTGAAGAAATAAACGGGTAGACTATCTTTTAGATGGGACAGAAACTCAAAATGCAGACATGCAAAGGGACTTAGAACTCCCTTGAGCAGAATACCCTGGAGGTTAACATCAAGGTTGAGTCTGTAGTGAAGAAGGCGAATGCAATGTTGGCATTCATTTCTAGAAGTATAGAATATAAGAGCAGGGATGTGATGCTGAGGATCTATAAGACACTCGTGAGACCACACTTGGATTATTGTGTGCAGTCTTGGGCTCCTTATTTTAGAGAGGCTTCAGGAAGATTCACAAACGATGATTCCAGGAATGAAAGGGTTACCTTATGAGGAACGTGTGGCAGCTCTTAGTCTGTATTCGCTGGAGTTCATGAGAATGAAGGGGGATCTGACAGAAACATCCCTACTGTTAAAAGACCTGTGCAGATCAGATACGGCAAAGTTATTTCCCATGGTAGTGGAGTCTAGAACAAGAGGGCACCACTTCAGGATTGAAGGAAGACCGTTTAGAACAGAGTTGCGGAGAAATTACTTTAGTGAGAGGTTGGTAAATCTGTGGAATTTGTTTCCGCGAGCGACTATGGAGGCCAAGTCATTGGGTGTATTTAAGGAAGAGATAGATAGGTTTTGATCATCCAGGAATCAAGGAGTATGGGGAAAAAGCAGGGAGTGGGTGACTGGATGAAGTGGATCAGCCCATGCTTGAATGGCAGAGCTGTCTCGATGGGCCGAGTGACCTACTTCTGCTCCAATATCTTATGGTCTTATATCACAACAGAGGAGGCTTACATGCGAACTGCTAGTGTTTTGGAATTTATGCATGATATTGTCACGCTAAACACTGAAAGATTAAAGAAAACACTAGGTATTTTACTAACCAAAGAGAAACTAAACTAAACAGTAGAAATTACACATTCTTGTATAAATCGAAATAACTCGGCCATAATTTCATTAGGCAAGGACCAGACGGCCGAGCCCTGAGTGGTTCGCACTGCTACTTTCAATACACTCCAGGGTACGAAGGAATCCGTGCCCAGCTAATTAAAACCCAGACTCGTGACAAGCGTACAGGTAACCAATGTGATAAGAGACAAACGTTCAAGGATACTGAACTGTCGAGGAAAGTTAATTGGAACGATTCAAGGACAATGGCTACTCAAATGGAAACCCGACTATAACACATAAATACCGTAAACCCAACAATACATTATAACTATTATTACTAAATCGCAGCGAACACAACAACAGCAAAAAAAAAAAAGGAAGGCTGAGAGCTCCAGAATCTTCCGTCGACGAGCTGAGATTGTGACAGAACCCGCCCCCCCTACGACCGGCACCTGACGGCCCAGCGCTATCTAGAATGTATAATGGAATTCTGAAGTAAAGCTAAGATCCAAAATATCCTTGGTTTCTCCGGACCTTATCCATCACAAACTACAAAGTATTGTAGGTGTCGCGTTAATTTCGTGAATTGAACAGGTCTATGGAATGTGTAGACTGTTTCCTCCGTCTAAGATCCTGGGTAGAGTGTGTGGCTTTGGAATCCGGGTCAAGTTAAAGTTTCAATTTGGATGCAAGAAAGGTGGGATGAAATCTCATAGAACACGGAAGTTGTAATCCGTACACTAACAGGTTAATTTTCCCTAATGAATTTAAGGAGAATGATAAGGCGAGTTACTAGTTTACCTGATTCTAGTTTGTGTGGAAGATATTTATTTCAAAGCCAGATCCGCTGACCAGAGATTGGATCCGAAACAATATTAGTGGGAAACCGTGTATACGGAAAACCTGGTGCATGAGATGCTCTGCGGTTTGTCTGGCTGATGGAAGATTGCTTAGAGGAATGAATCAGCAAGCCTTGGAAAACCGAAGGACCACAACTGAAATAGTGGAAAGGAAAGTGACGGAGTCAGACTGGCAATAAAATCTCGATAAAGGTTAAACCAGGGGCGTGAAGGTCAAGGTAGAAGAATGCGTGCTCCACCTGTTTCCGGCAGTTAGCGATATTAATTCGACGTTGACTGGATGAGCAAAATCCAGAGTTACCAAGTCGATAAGAGCGAAGATCATCTAAATCAGAGTTAGAACAAAGGTGAGCAAGGAAAATTATAGGATTTATGTCGAAAACTCTGCTTCCTTCTCTGCGATGCCTTTAAAGTCTCCTGGTGAACCTATCTCCATCGCAGTTTCGGGCTTCGCTTTCCGATTCACAACTATTTATCCTTTGTAATACACGTCGTGACGTTCTCGTCACCGTCATCGTCAGGCCCAGAGGACAAAAGACTTTGAAAGGTCATCAAAGAGGAAGATAAGTAAATACCTGTGGAACGCTGAACATGCGACAGAACATCAGCGCTGATACAGGGTTTCGATCCGAAACGCCGACAGTCTATTTCCCTGCTGATCATGCTCGATCTGAGTCCTCCACGAGCTTGTGTGCTTCCGTGGAGGTCTTGCCTTTGGCGTCCGAAAGCGGACATAGTACCTCAGGAAATGCAACTTCCGTGGATTCTTGAGAAGTGGAGTTCACCCTTGGTGCAGTGACAGGTCAGGATAGATTATACAGAGAGGCCTGACGCATTTCTAATGGGTCTAAGTCAGATGACAGACTGGAGAATTGCTGAGGACGTGATGAAAATGTGTGGAGTCAGTGGGAGCTGGTGGAAGAAATATGGTGTTCATTGGAACTTGAAAGATTTATGGTGTCATAGATAACCTCTAGGAAAGCAGGCAACCAGTTGAGTTTGGTAGAGGTGTAGGGTATTGGGAAATGTGGGTATGAGTGGGGTCATTGGGCACTAGTAGGGATGTGTTGGGGCTGTGGTCCGGTGTGGAGGCATGGATTCAATGGATCTATTGCGAATGTCTTGTGTTAGAGAAAATTGCTGAAGAGGTGGTTTCAGAAGGGAACCGGCTGTCGAGAATTGGGATTAGGAAGAAATATATTTGGAGGTGTGTGGTTGCTAGAAGGGCTGGTGGAATGTCGATCAATAGAGCGTCCGATAAGTGACTGCGGAATCAGGGGTTAATAGGGCGGCGTAGCTGTTGAAAGGATGAGATCAGCGGGAACATCTGATGGGAAAACGGAGGTTCAAAAGGAATGTTCACTGAGGTGGTGCGTGATAACTGGGCTTGTGTGAAATGCGACTTGGTGTCCTTGACTTAATTGCAACGACCTGTAGTGATGGAATGGACTCAAGGTGGATTGGTCCTAGAGGGAGGAGATCTTGCAGAGATTTGTGGTCTGTGGGAGAATGTGGAAGATGGGTGTGTTCAGCGAGAGGGCATGAAGTGGGAGATGGGTTAGTGCTGGAGGTTGGGAATGTTGCGTGTTAGTGGGTATCGGTAGCGTGCAAGGCGTAGGGGGATTGGAAGAAGCTTGCGGAAGAGTTGTGGTGTCTGCATTGTCAGCTGTTGCCGAGGACTATGTGTCTAGTTGTGACGTCCGTCGTCAGTGCAAGAGGCGTGTTTTATCAATGGGAGTTATTATATAGCACTGCTTAATCCCCAGTATCGAATTTCAAATGTCACACACGAGGAAGTCTGCAGATGCTGGAAATTCAAACAACGCACACAAAATACTGGTGGAACGCAGCAGGCCAGGCGGCATCTATAGGAAGAAGCACTGTCGACGTTTCGGGGCCATGATCCTTTCCCTTCTCCAGTTCTGTATCCCTTTTGCCAATCACCTTTCCAGCTCTTATTGCGAAATATACCTGAAACATAACCATTATTTATACCTGAACTATAATCACTATGTATTACCTATTTGCTATACTATGTAATCACTTCTAGGTACCGAATATTAATATGTATTATTTTACTAGACACATTTTGTTATGTGTTGTTTTCACTAGATACTTTGTACTCTCTTAGCTGCATATTATGGCACTTACAGTACACCTGTTTGTTTTGCAACACTATTAGCTGCGATGTATCCCATGTATTACACTCAGCCTTTGTTTAGTACGAGTTAACGGTGGCGGACAGGATGCTGCGAGCAGGAATGTACTGTGAGGGAGGTCGTCTGGAAAACATAATCTTGGCCACGAATAAGGCCCCAATGCGAACGAGTTAAAAACAATGGCGACGTACCGCGGGCTAGGCAAGAGCGATTAATTAATTCATATATAGATGATATGCAACTAAAAATCGATTGGGTATGCTAATAAAGCCGAAATGTAACTGAGATAAGAAATTACTATAAAGAATGCTGTACACCGGGGCTCGGTGGGCTTTCGGTGACAAGTTCATTGATTACCTCAGCCTTTGTTTGCAAATAAAGGTTTAATTTTCTTGAAGAATTGTCTGTGTCTCCAAGTCATTTCAAGTAACCACGACAAAATTGGCGACCGTGAGCAGGGTCGGAAAGAGACCCGCGGAAAAGAAACGGCAGATTGGGGATGCTTCCCAGTCCTCTAGGGACCCCCATAAGTCTAACAGAATTAAGGGTGCACCCAAACAAAAGGTAAGCCCTTTTTGCGTCAATTTGGACTAAGAATTCTGTTGGCTTTGGGGAGGTCTTGGAGTCTCAGAAGTGTGGAACCACTGCCGAAAGGTCTCTCCGGTCCAAAGAATCTGGCAGAATTGGGGGTTAACAGAGGAGGCTCAGAGGATTGATCAAGAACACTGCAGTGAGGGTAAGTACAAATAAGTTAATAAAAAGTTAAGTTAAGAAAAATTCCACTTGGTGTTGGTAAATCCCTGTGGATGCCGCTTCGCACAGAGCGAAGGGCTGCACGGGCAGGGTAAGGAAACGTAGAGTAAATCCCTGTGGATACCGCTTCGCAGAGAGCGAAGGGCTGCACGGGCAGGGTAAGGAAAAGTAGAGTAAATCCCTGTGGATACCGCTTCGCAGAGAGCGAAGGGCTGCACGGGCAGGGTAAGGAAAAGTAGAGTAAATCCCTGTGGATACCGCTTCGCACAGAGCGAAGGGCTGCACGGGCAGGGTAAGGAAAAGTAGAGTAAATCCCTGTGGATACCGCTTCGCACAGAGCGAAGGGCTACACGGGCAGGGTAAGGAAAAGTAGAGTAAATCCCTGTGGATACCGCTTCGCACAGAGCGAAGGGCTGCACGGGCAGGGTACGGAAAAGTAGAGTAAATCCCTGTGGATACCGCTTCGCAGAGAGCGAAGGGCTGCACGGGCAGGGTACGGAAAAGTAGAGTAAATCCCTGTGGATACCGCTTCGCACAGAGCGAAGGGCTGCACGGGCAGGGTAAGGAAAAGTAGAGTAAATCCCTGTGGATACCGCTTCGCACAGAGCGAAGGGCTACACGGGCAGGGTAAGGAAAAGTAGAGTAAATCCCTGTGGATACCGCTTCGCAGAGAGCGAATGGCTGCACGGGCAGGGTAAGGAAAAGTAGAGTAAATCCCTGTGGATACCGCTTCGCACAGAGCGAAGGGCTGCACGGGCAGGGTAAGGAAAAGTAGAGTAAATCCCTGTGGATACCGCTTCGCACAGAGCGAAGGGCTGCACGGGCAGGGTACGGAAAAGTAGAGTAAATCCCTGTGGATACCGCTTCGCAGAGAGCGAATGGCTGCACGGGCAGGGTAAGGAAAAGTAGAGTAAATCCCTGTGGATACCGCTTCGCAGAGAGCGAAGGGCTGCACGGGCAGGGTAAGGAAAAGTAGAGTAAATCCCTGTGGATACCGCTTCGCACAGAGCGAAGGGCTGAACGGGCAGGGTAAGGAAAAGTAGAGTAAATCCCTGTGGATACCGCTTCGCACAGAGCGAAGGGCTGCACGGGCAGGGTAAGGAAAAATAGAGTAAATCCCTATGGATACCGCTTCGCACAGAGCGAAGGGCTGAACGGGCAGGGTAAGGAAAAGTAGAGTAAATCCCTGTGGATACCGCTTCGCACAGAGCGAAGGGCTGCACGGGCAGGGTAAGGAAAAATAGAGTAAATCCCTATGGATACCGCTTCGCACAGAGCGAAGGGCTGCACGGGCAGGGTAAGGAAAAATAGAGTAAATCCCTATGGATACCGCTTCGCACAGAGCGAAGGGCTGCAAGGGCAGGGTAAGGAAACGTAGAATAGAATTAGAGTAGAAAATCCTCGTGGATACCGCCTTAAGAGATAAGGGTCTGAACAGACGAGGTGCAAAGAGCAAGTTCTGTGGGTACCGCTCTGAATAGAGGTCTGCACGGGCAGAACAGAATATACTAGGCATAGAATTAGAGTAAATAATATTATCCAGTAAAAAAACTGTGAATCTCTATAATACCTTAAAAAGAGAGAATAACATGATAGATAGAGGAACGGCAGTAGAGATTCTGAGCAAAAAATTCCCGTTAATTAAATATGAGATCACAAAAACTTCAGAAAAATTGGAAAAAAGAACCAAAAACCTGGTCACAAAGTGGCCAAGAGAAGGAACGTTTGATGTAAGTTTGTGCGAAGAAATGGAGGGTCTAATTAAAAAATTACAAACCAAAAGATAAATCTAAGAAAAGAGGGCAAAAAAGAGAACGAGAGATGGAAGTGCTAAAACTCTTCAGAACGGAGGGAGAAAGGCTGAGGAGGACAGGTAGAATATTGATTACAAACGAGGAAGACACTAAGGGGCTGGAAAAACAGCCTGTTAGAGAGAGAGGAGGGTACGGTGAGAAGCTGGCTTCAGCTCCGTACCCGGATGCGAAAGAAACAGAAAAAAACCCCCTCCCGATAATGAGGAAGGAACCCCTAAGCAGTGCCCCCTGCTGACGGGAACAGTAAACATGCATGGAGAAGTCCAAGTTTGGGATAATGAGGAGGAACAAAACAATACGGAAAGGGAAAAAGCGGCGATATAGAACGAGATAGAGGGAGAAAAGATAAAGATAGAACAGGAAAGAAGAGTAATGGAAAGGCTACACCAGCTGAGAGAGAAGAGGGATTATGAGGAGTATCGGTTATACTGTAGAGACACACAGACTAGAAGAGAACAGGAATCATCTAGACGGCAAGAACGGAGTGAGTTGAGAGGAAGTTGGAGGAAGGTAGGAGACGAGAGTTTGGAGGAAGTATGAAAGAGGACAGAGAAGCAGATATTGGAGATGGAAGAGGGGACTAGAGTGGAGAAGGAGCAAGGAAGAAGGTATACGCCAGGAAGGTATGAGTGGCAGCCAGTAGTACTAGGGCCAGCAATAGATAAAGAACCAAGTGAGGAAGGAATCTTGATTACATGGAGCGGGGGAGAAGGAGATGCTGCCACTGCTGGTAAAGGGATCAGGACAAGTACAGTATATCCCTTGGGGATCCCAGGACCTGGAAGGGCTGAAAAATACTCTGCCTAGTCTGCACGAGGAGGCAGGAAAGTGGATTTGAGCCTTTGAGGAGGAAACAACGGGACGATTGTTGGCTATGGGAGATTTGAAGGCACTGCTGATAAGATAGATGGGAACTTCCAAGTTGAAAGAACTGATGGAGATGGCTGGCTTACAGAATGTGGACAGTCCACAGACTGATGGGGCCAATTTTGATCCAGTGAGACAGAGGGTATGCCAGGCCCTCAGGAAGCTTTATCCACCCAGAGTAGACCCCGAAGCCTTAAAGGGGGAACTACTGGGAGACACTGAAAACCCAGCAGTCCGGTCACCCCACCCCCTCCACAGGGATCAATGACGTTGGGTCATCCCCACCGGGTACTTTGGATAGATGCTTAACAAATATCCGGCACCGGCGAAAATAATTTCCGAGTCATTCCCCTGTGTCCCTATCCCGGTGATGTGATAGTAGATAAATTCGGCAACATTCCTCAGCCACAGGAGGATGAAGCTGCCGGCGAGGGTGAAGAGCAAAACCACAGACACTCTTCCGGCTCTCCATCTCTGGGTCACTACGGTTTCCCCCTTGCTCTGACCCCTCAGCCCCCTACAGACCCGACTGACCACAACAATGTGCCTGACTGTCAGCGTTGAGCAACAGAATTACACCGAATGGGAGGAACGGAGTCAAAACGATGTCACACCAGTCATACGCCACCCACGCCGGTTCAGTGAAGTAACTTGGCTTCGGATAACAGAACCGTGGTACATTGTTAATGATCTCTCTGTAAGTGAAGCAGAGTGGAACAGACCGCCAGATGGCGCTAGAACCACGGCCGCCGTTCTCCCCGTGCAGTACTTTGTTTTCAGTTTCTGACAGCAAATGGCAACAAACCGATCGAAGGTGAAAGTGACGGTGAACCAGACGGAACAGTTCACGGCAATGCGGGACAGGACACGGGGAACAGTGCACACAGAGGGGACGTTCAGGGAACAAACGGGAAAATAATGATAATTGAGTTGATAGAAAACGACCTCAGCGATAATGACCAGTAGATCCGCCGCTGTCATGGCCACCAGGTACCGCGTAGTGCAGAAGGAGAGGCCGCACTTTACCCGGGACGGGATTGCAAACGCCACTAAATTCACTGGAGAAAGAGAACGGAATGACATTTTAAAACTATGATTCACAATCAGGCACTCGCAACTTAATCGCCCTCCACTACCCATCACGGGTAAGGTTGGGTTACTGTTAACCTCAGATTCACTGTTAACGGATTCCAATGATTCACCATTCACGAGCGTTAAAGAATTTCATCTGATATCCGTAGTGAACAGTGTATTCATTCTTCTGAAATTTTGCCTCCTAGGCCGCGACTGGACGGTACAGGATACATATTCCCTGCACCCAGACTGTCAATCATAGAATCATAGAAATCTACGGCGCATTACAGGCCCTTCGGCCCACAATGTTGTGCCGACCATGTAAACTCAGACGGCGATTATTTGCAATATTTGCAAATCATTCATCTTGCTCAGTGTGAATAAATGCACAGGAATGAAGCAGCTTCGTGACAGAGTGCCCAGTCCACATAATCCAATCCCCGTCACAGTACAGACACGTCAGAGGCCAAGATGGTGAACATTCCTCTATTGCGAGCAGGTATTTCTTAAGCAAGGAGCACAAGTTGCACGCGATACAACAATTTTTGCCTCATAATGTCGAGACGAAGTTGGAGTAGGAAAACATGACTCTGACAGGGGGATAAAAGTTACTTGTTGAGAATATCAACTGACCGTCTCTGAATCTAACTGGTTGCCCTATTTACACAGTGAAGAGTGTTCCAGGTGACCTGAGAACTGGCACACGAAAAATTTCGAATATATTATGCAAATCGATATTTTGGTCGAACATCTCTTTTAATTTTCTCCCTACATTACATTTATCCACGTCATTTATTTAATTGCCATGGATTTTCACACATATGGAGAATCACTAAATTGTACTGGATCAACCCGGCCTCCTCTTAATTCTCAAGATTGATCAATTTCACCGCGACCGGAATGTCAGAAAAGAAAACGTCCAGGTATTTCTCCACATCGCCTAATTTCACAGACAGACAGACAGGCAGACAGACATACTTTATTGATCTCGAGGGAAATTGGGTTTCGTTACAGTCGCACCAACCAAGAATAGTGAAGCAATATAGCAATATAAAACCATAAATAATTAAATAATGGTAAGTTAATCATTCCAAGTGGAAATAAGTCCAGGACCAGCCTATTGGCTCACGGTGCCTGACACGCCGAGGGAGGAGTTGTAAAGTTTGATGGCCACAGGCAGGATGACTTCCTGTGACACTCAGCGTTACATCTCGGTGGAATGAGTCTCTGGCTGAATAGCTGACTCCTGGATGAGTCTCTGAATCTAACTGGTTGTTCGATTTACACAGTGAACAGTGTTCCAGGT
Organism: Hemitrygon akajei; assembly: GCF_048418815.1. Classification (NCBI taxonomy): domain Eukaryota; kingdom Metazoa; phylum Chordata; class Chondrichthyes; order Myliobatiformes; family Dasyatidae; genus Hemitrygon; species Hemitrygon akajei. The sequence continues at coordinate 690,368 of NW_027332066.1, forward strand.
GACCTGAGAACTGGCACACGAGAAATTTCGAATATATTATGCAAATCGATATTTTGGTCGAACATCTCTTTTAATTTTCTCCATACATTACATTTATCCACGTTATTAATTTAATTGCCATGGATTTTCACACATATGGAGAATCACTAAATTGCACTGGATCATCCCGGCCTCCTCTTAATTCTCAAGCCTCATTCAGGAGTCTACTCCTGTGCCTAACCAGTACATTATGGAGAGGATGGGAGTCATTGTCCAAGATGGCATGCAACTCGGACAGCATCCTCTTTTCAGACACCACCGTCAGAGAGTCCAGTTCCACCCCCACAACATCACTGGCCTTACGAATGAGTTTGTTGATTCTGTTGGTGTCTGCTACCCTCAGCCTGCTGCCCCAGCACACAACAGCAAACATTATAGCACTGGCCACCACAGCCTCGTAGAACATTCTCAGCATCGTCCGGCAGATGTTAAAGGACGTCAGTCTCCTCAGGAAATAGAGACGGCTCTGACCCTTCTTGTAAACACTCAGTGTTCATTGACCAGTCCAGTTTATTGTCAATTCTTATCCCCAGGTATTTGTAATCCTCCACCATGTCCACACTGACCCCTTGGATGGAAACAGGGGTCATCGTCAGCTTTCTTAGCCCTTAGCCCTTCTCAGGTCCACCACCAGCTCCTTAGTCATTTTCATATTAAGCTGCAGATGATTCTATTCACACCATGTGACAAAGTTTCCCACCGTCGCCCTGTACTCAGCCTCATCTCCCTTGCTGATGCATCCAACTATGGCAGAGTCATCAGAAAACTTCTGAAGATGGCAAGACTCTGTACAGTCGTTGAATTCCAAGGTGTAGATGGTGAAGAGAAAGGGAGACAGGACAGTCCCCTGTGGAGCCCCAGTGCTGCTGACCACCCTGTCTGACACACAGTGTTGCAAGCGCACGTACTGTGGTCCGCCAGTCAGGTAATCAATAATCCATGACACCAGGGAAGCATCCACCTGCATCACTGTCAGCTTCTAACCCAGCAGAGCAGGGCGAATGGTGTTGAATGCACTGGAGAAGTCAAAAAACATGACCCTCACAGTGCTCGCCGGCTTGTCCAGGTGGGCGTAGACACGGTTCAGCAGATAGACGATGACATCCTCAACTAGTCGGGGCAGATAGGCGAAATGGAGGGGGTCTAAGTGTGGCCTAACCATAGGCCGGAGCTGCTCTAGAACAAGTCTCTCAAGGGTCTTCATGGTGTGGGAGGTCAATGCCACCGGTCTGTAGTCATTGGAGCCACTGGGGCGCGGCGTCATCAGTACAGGAACGAGGCAGGACGTCTTCCACAGCCCAGGAACCCTCTGGAGACTCAGGCTCAGGTTGAAGACATGGTGAAGTACTCCACATAGCTGGGGGACACAGGCTTTATCACCCTGTGGCTGACACCATCCGGGCCTGCAGCCTTGCTTTCTTCTTCATGTTTCAGCTGTCTTCTCACCTGTTCAGCTGTGAAGCCCACCTTGGTGGTTCCAGGTGTGGGAGGGGTGTAGTCACGAGAGCAGGGTGGGGGTCTGTGTAGAGGAGGAAACTGCATCAGTGATTGCCCAGGTTTCAGAAGTGAAATAAAATTAAATGGCTTTTTATTCGTCGGTGAAGTATTGCTCGATTTGTTGGAACCTATGCTCACAATCGTGAAATAACTGAATTCGCAATATACAGCTTGCAACCAGTCGCAATGTCCTGCCAAAAACTTGACAAGTTTGGAGATTTGCTCCAAGTGAAATTAGCAAGAACCTGTGGTGTTCAAGGGATTTCACTGGCTGATGTGACTAAGGTGCATGTGAAGGGTTCGTTTTCCAGCAAGTCATGGGCAAACGACGGAAGACGTGGGAGAGGTTGCAAATTAATACGTTTCGTCGGTATTCGTCAAGAGGGCGGACGTTAGACTTACGTGATTCACGAAAGGGAAGGGGAATTCTACAACGGGCGTCCATAAATACGGTCGCTATCGGAATGTGCTTAAACTAGAATCACTCACCGGGTCTGAGTGAAACCTTATTCCATGGGGTAGGTTGGGCGAGACAAGCAGACATGTTTCTAAAGACTAGGAGAGAATAGAGACAGGGAGAACTGCAGCCCAGAAACAGGCCCTTCTGTCCATGTAGTCCATGCGGAACTATTCTGACTAATTTCATCGACTTGTACCTGGGCCACAACCCCGCATACCTCTCCCACCCAAGTATTTATCCAAACTTCTCATAGATTTTGCAACCGAACCTGCATTCATCACTTCCGACAGCAGCTTGTTCCACGCAGTCAGCATGCTGTGAGTGAAGAAATTCCCCCGCATTTTTCCCTTTAAACATTGCACCGTACGCACTTAACCTCTGACCACAAGTCTCACACAAACTCAGTTCTACAGGCCAGCTTGCATTTACCCCATTTATACCCCTCATAATTTTTTTACACAAACGTCAAATATCCCATCGTTTTACTACGCTTCAGGGAATAAATTCCTAACCTATGTAACATTTCCCTATAACTTAGCTCGTCAAGAATCCGCAATAACCCTCGTAAAATATCTGTGGACTTTTTCGAACTTATTGATATCTTTCCTTTAGGTAGGTGACCAGAACTGCACACAACACTCTTCCAAATTAATCCGCAAACGTCTTATACAACGTTAAAATAAAATCAAAATGCCTGGACTCGACTCTTTGGTTTGTGAAAGCCAATGTGCCAAAGCATCTCTTACCGACTTTGATGTCATTGTCAAGAAATTCAGTACCTGTATTCCAGGATCCCTCTATTCCACGGTACTCCTCGGTACCTATGAATTCTCGCCCTAAGTCTTACCCCGATTTATCCTCCCGAAGTATAAAAACTGGCACTTAGCTGCATGAAATTGCATCTGTCACTCCTATGCAAATTTCACTAGCTTTCGTTATTTAATCGAATGACCAGTGTTGTGGGTCAGTGATCGGCCTGGCGTTGTTCTACTGTTTTCTACAAACATGATTCAATGACTTTGATGCATGTTGGAAAGTCGGGTATGGTTAGAACACAAGCCAGCGATAGCAGACCTGTGCTGAGTCTGAAGGGACAAGTATTTCTAGACGTTTAAGCCCATAGATCCTCAGAGGTAACAACAGGTCAGAATGTACGTGGCATTTCCTCCGTGTTTCTTTGCCCGGACCGGAGTAAGAACAGAACATCTTCCTGGATATCGCAGTTTCCTGGAGCCACGGATCGAATAATCACCAGCACAACATTTCCATCTCAAGTAAAATGTATGCTTTCTTTAATTACATGAAACACCGTGTACAAGAACAGAATATGCTATTGCAAATGTACTTGGCTCGTTTCAGCTCCGAGTAAAGCGCTACACGCAGCTTTCGACAACGCGCTATCAGGAGAAAGATCCCCAGCACAAATGTTTCTGGGATGGAAATTATCATTACAGGGACACAGAGAAAGATTCAGTTTCACACCTACAGGGCGGGGGGGGGGGGGCGGGGAGGTGCATTGTGGCTCCGGACTGCAGCTGTAATTATCATTACAGGGACACACGGAAAGATTCAGTTTCACACCTACAGGGCGGGGGGGGGGGGGTACATTGTGGCTCCGGACTGCAGCTGTAATTATCATTACAGGGACACACGGAAAGATTCAGTTTCACACCTACAGGGCGGGGGAGGGTAGCGGTTGCATTGTGGCTCCGGACTGCAGCTGTAATTATCATTACAGGGACACAGAGAAAGATTCAGTTTCACACCTACAGGGCGGGGGAGGGGAGCGGTTGCATTGTGGCTCCGGACTGCAGCTGTAATTATCATTACAGGGACACACGGAAAGATTCAGTTTCACACCTTCAGGGCCGGGGGGGGTGGGGGGGTTGTGCATTGTGGCTCCGGACTGCAGCTGTAATTATCATTACAGGGACACACGGAAAGATTCAGTTTCACACCTACAGGGCGGGGGAGGGGGGCGGTTGCATTGTGGCTCCGGACTGCAGCTGTAATTATCATTACAGGGACACACGGAAAGATTCAGTTTCACACCTACAGGACGGGGGGGGGGGGGGTTGTGCATTGTGGCTCCGGACTGCAGCTGTAATTATCATTACAGGGACACACGGAAAGATTCAGTTTCACACCTACAGGGCGGGGCGGGGGGGGGGGGGTGCATTGTGGCTCCGGACTGCAGCTGTAATTATCATTACAGGGACACACGGAAAGATTCAGTTTCACACCTACAGGGCGGGGCGGGGGGGTGCATTGTGGCTCCGGACTGCAGCTGTAATTATCATTACAGGGACACACGGAAAGATTCAGTTTCACACCTACAGGGCGGGGGGATGGGGGGTACATTGTGGCTCCGGACTGCAGCTGTAATTATTATTACAGGGACACACGGAAAGATTCAGTTTCACACCTACAGGGCGGGGGGTGGGTGCATTGTGGCTCCGGACTGCAGCTGTAATTATCATTACAGGGACACACGGAAAGATTCAGTTTCACACCTACAGGCCGGGGGGGGGGAGGGGGTGGTGCATTGTGGCTCCGGACTGCAGCTGTAATTATCATTACAGGGACACACGGAAAGATTCAGTTTCACAACTACAGCCGGGGCGGGGGGGGGGGGGGAGGCGGGGTGGTGCATTGTGGCTCCGGACTGCAGCTGTAATTATCATTACAGGGACACACGGAAAGATTCAGTTTCACACCTACAAGGGCGGGGGGGGGGGGCGGGGGGGGTGCATTGTGGCTCCGGGACTGCAGCTGTAATTATCATTACAGGGACACACGGAAAGATGCAGTTTCACACCTACAGGGCGGGGCGGGGGGGGGTGCATTGTGGCTCCGGACTGCAGCTGTAATTATCATTACAGGACACACGGAAAGATTCAGTTTCACACCTACAGGGTGGGGGGGGGGGTGCATTGTGGCTCCGGTATGCAGCTGTAATTATCATTACAGGAACACAAGGAAAGATTCAGTTTCACACCTACAGGCCGGGGGGGGCGGGGGCGGTGCATTGTGGCTCCGGACTGCAGCTGTAATTATCATTACAGGGACACAGAGAAAGATTCAGTTTCACACCTACAGGGCGGGGGGGGCGGGGTGCATTGTGGCCCGGACTGCAGCTGTAATTATCATTACAGGGACACACGGAAAGATTCAGTTTCACACCTACAGGGCGGGGGGGGGGGGGGGTGCATTGTGGGCTCCGGACTGCAGCTGTAATTTATCATTACAGGAACACACAGAAAGATTCAGTTTCACACCTACAGGGCGGGGGGGGGTTGGTGGTGCATTGTGGCTCCGGACTGCAGCTGTAATTATCATTACAGGGACACACGGAAAGATTCAGTTTCACACCTACAGGGCGGGGGGGGGCGGGGCGGGGGGGTGCATTGTGGCTCCGGGACTGCAGCTGTAATTATCATTACAGGGACACACGGAAAGATTCAGTTTCACACCTACAGGGCGGGGGGGGGGGGCGGGGGTGGTACATTGTGGCTCCGGACTGCAGCTGTAATTATCATTACAGGGACACACGGAAAGATTCAGTTTCACACCTACAGGGCGGGGGGGGGGCGGGGGGTGTGCATTGTGGCTCCGGACTGCAGCTGTAATTATCATTACAGGGACACCGGAAAGATTCAGTTTCACACCTACAGGGCGGGGGGGGGGGGGGGGTGGGTGCATTGTGGCTCCGCGACTGCAGCTGTAATTATCATTACAGGGACACACGGAAAGATGCCGTTTCACACCTACAGGGAGGGGGGGGGAGGCGGGGTGGTGCATTGTGGCTCCGGACTGCAGCTGTAATTATCATTACAGGGACACACGGAAAGATTCAGTTTCACACCTACAGGGCGGGGCGGGGTGGTGCATTGTGGCTCCGGACTGCAGCTGTAATTATCATTACAGGGACACACGGAAAGATTCAGTTTCACACCTACAGGGCGAGGCGGGGGGGTGCATTGTGGCTCCGGACTGCAGCTGTAATTATCATTACAGGGGACACACGGAAAGATTCAGTTTCACACCTACAGGGCGGGGGCGGGGTGGTACATTGTGGCTCCGGACTGCAGCTGCTCTGCATCTGAACACAGACAACTGGGGAGTTGTGGAACCAGCTCAGCTCGGTAAAGCAGCCACCATCATCAAAGGCCGACCCACGCCGTTAATTCTCTTCCCCCACCCCCCCACCACCCTCAACCTCACCATCCATCGGACCGATGAGACAAAAGCCGGAAAGCCCCAGACACTAGGTTCAGTAACAGATTCTGTCCCGCTCTAATAAAACAATTAAATGTTTCCATAGTCCAATCAGATTAAATCTTCGCCGCACAACCTCGCTCGTTATGAACTTGCACCTATTTGTTTACATGCACGTTACCCACTCCGAAAAGTTACACTTTTTACTGTTATTGATTTACCTTGTTCTATCCTAAGTATAGTGTAGTCACTGGCGTTATGGAACGAAACGTAAGTCACATTTTCACCATGAGAAAAATATCTAAAATAGTAAAACAAACAATAAACCCAGACAGAGGAAGCACTGGACGGGCGTGCGTGTGTCCGCTGGAGCGAAACACCGAAGTGAGAGAGTCACAATTATCAGCAGTGCATAGTCAGTTTTATTTTATTCCACACAAGGCAAGCGTCTTAAATCCGGCGGGATGCAGTACTGTGCGAAGGTCTTAGGCACCACGTGGGTAATTTAGCTCAGGACTGTATTTGTCAACGTGGAGCGGAGAGCGAGTTTGTAAACCCGGCGGGGAGCAGACGATACTGGAATGGCGAGGGTGGATCGCCGCAGGAGGGGTGTGGGACAGGCGGCAGAGAAGGAATGCGAGAGGCGGGACTGGCAAATGTGAAGATACACCAGTCCTGAGACACCAGGCAAGTTCGAATGTTTCCAAACAATTGATCAATTGGTTTATTGATCATTACAGTGTCCCTCCGGTGCCTCCCGCTCCCTCCCCTCTCCCTTCTCCTTTCCCCAAGTACAATTTCCTTCTCCCTACTTCCTTTCCTCTATCGTTCCAGGATAGAAATCTTTATCAGAATCAGCCTTATCAATCACTCAGAATTGTCATGAAATGTGTTGTTTTTTTTTTTTTGCGGAAGCAGGACGGTGTATATATAGGTCAGTGTATATAATGTATCTATATACAGAGTCATTGCATTAGAAATGTGCAGATGAACATTTAGATAGAGGGGGCAGAGAATCACCATCATCAAACTCTAGTAAGTGAGAATAACTCACTTGGAAACGCTGCGTCACCGTTTCGTAATTCTATCAATGTACATACCTGTGACGTTAAAGTAGCCGTTCACCCCTCATTGTGGTCTGGGCAAGTCAACTCAATGTGGGCGTCTGATCAGTCCACGGGGTGTGACATCCCCGCCCCCAATGGTGGGAAATCTGCTTCCGATAATTTCCATGTTTCACCGCTGGTGAATGGAATTGGAATCGGTTCAATATTGTCAGATTTACCGAGATGCTGTGAAATTCCAGCCTTGTTCCACCGATCGTGCAGATCAAATCGTTATATAGAACAATAAATTTGAACAATTTAAAACAACAACAATGCTGAATACAGTGAAACCACAACAGATACAATGAACAGCAAGTAGACAAGAAGCAACAAAATCACAACGAAATAGACACTCTGTCTTAGACACGGAAGTGAAGAGTCCATATTCTCCCACTAGGGAACCTTTCAATAATCTTACATCAGCGGAGCAGGCGGTCTCCAAGAGCCAGTGTTTGCCGTCTTTCGCACCTTACCAATGTTTTCCCGATCTTTTCCAGACAACAGTTTCTCGGTCAGCTCTCCCACCTCTCTGCTCAATGGGACGCGTGCAGTGATACAGTTTTCCTCTCAGTTGGCCTCCGTAATAAAGACAATCCGACCAGTGTCGGCTCTATTTAACCGAATCAGCATTGCATAAAATATGGCAGCGTCCATTCTTGAAATTACACCTATACCATAAGACGATAAGCTATAGGAGCAGAGGAAGGCCAATCGGCCCATGGAGTCTACTCCACCATTCAATCACAGGCTGATCCTATTCTTCCAGTCATCCCTACTCCCCTGATTTCACCCCATATCCTTTGATGCCCTGGCTAATCAAGAATCTATCTATCCTCTGCGTTAAATACGCCAAATGACTTGGCCTCCACAGCCGCTCTGGGCAACAAATTTCACAAATTTACCACACTCTGACTGAAGTATCCGTCAGTGATGTGCCTGTTGCAGAAATGACGTTTCTATTTGTGTGCGTCGGTTTGAAGGTGGAAACTGCATCAGTGATTACAAAAGTTTCAGAAGTGCATTAAATTTAAGTGCCTTATTTCTGTTATTGGAGGGTGAAATGTTGCTCTATTGGTTGGAATCAACCAGGTATTTGACGTAGATGAAAAACAACAGGCTCAAAACACCATTAATAACAGGGCACCAGTTACAGAAACAACTGCAATTTCTGCACAATCCCCAGAGATCATCTAAGGGTATTTCTTGGCCTTCGGCTGAGATCTTTTTTCTGACCACGACTGAGATGCCGGATGACTGGACACATTAACCGCCAGAAATAAGGAAATAGGGCACGTGATGACGCGTTAATCTTTGACAATTAGCAGCATGCTTCACATAGACCTTGAGGGGCAAAGGGCCTGAATCTGTGTTGCCCCGCTTTCTGTTATTTTGAATCTAATGACCAATGTTGTTGGCAATTATCGGTGTGCCGCGACGCTCTGTTGTTTTCTTTGGGCCCAATATCTCTAATGCATTTGCAAAGTCCGGTAAGGGTGGATCAGACGCCGGTGATAGAGGTCTGTGCTGAGTCTGAAGGGACAAGCTGTTCTACACGTTAAATCCATAGATCCCCATAGTCAACAACACGGGAAAATGTGCGCTGCATTTCCTCCGTGTTTCTGTTCCCAGGGCGAGTGAAAGCAGAATAGTCAACACGTACAAAAGCTGGGTGAACTCAGCAGGTCGGTCAGCATCCGTTGAAATGAGCGGTGAACGTTTCGGGCCGAGACCCTTCGTCAGGACTGAAGAAGGAGGAGGGCAGGGGCCCTAGAAAGAAGATGGGGGGAGGGTGGGAAGGTGCCAGGTGAAAGACCAATCGGAGGAAAGATAAAGGGGTGGGGGAGGGGAAGCAGAGAGGGGATAGGCAGGAGAGATGAAGAAAGAATTTAAGGGGAAAGCACTATGGGGAGTAGAAGGAGGAAGAATCCTGAGAGGTGATAGGCAGCTAGAAGAGGAGACAGAGTGAAAGTGGGATGGGGGGAAGGGAGAGGGAGGGAATTACCGGAAGTTGGAGAATTCAATGTTCATACTAGGGGCTGGGAGACTACCCAGACGGTATATGAGTTGTTGCTCCTCCAACCTTTGTTCGGCCTCATCATGGCAGTAGAGGAGGCCATGTATGGACATGTCCGAATGGGAATCTGAAGCAGAGTTGAAGTGGCTGGCAACAGGGATATCCTGTCTGTTGTGGCGGACGGAGCGGAGGTAAGTAGCGGAGGAGCAGAATAATCCCTGGATTCACACACTCCCGGAACCAACGAGCCCAACGTTCCCAGCTAAACAAAAATGTAACTTTTCTTTAATTGACTGAAGCATAGTACTTAGGAACAGAGATGTGAACTTACTATGATTCAGGATATTTACAGAGACAGTTGCATAAAAAAAAAGGTTCGAAGGATCATCGGCGACCCGAGTTACCCGAACCACAAACTATTCCATCCGGGAAACGGCACAGCAGCATAAAAGCCAGGATGACCAGGCTCCGGGGCAGCTTCTTCCACCAGGCCATCAGACTGATTTGTGTGTATTTCTCTGTTACCTTGACTGTTCTATTTATTGTAAATTGTTATAAATTACTATGACTGCACATTGCACCTTTAAGCGGAGATGTAACGTAGAGATTTTTACTCCTCATTTATGCGAAGAATGTAACAAATAAAGTCGATTCAATCCAAAACATTTCAATGGCTTTTGGAACCGCCGGTAAAGGAAGTCATTGAAATAGAACTAACGAGGACAAAGGTCTCGCTCTAAGTAAGAACTGGAATTCGATTATAAACAAGTTGGGGAGCGGGCACCTGATTGGAAGAGGACTATCGAATCAGGAGGGACAATACAGGGGAATAAATACCACTGGACTAGACAGACCCAGGCATCATCCTTGAGGAAGATGACAGAGTTTGTCATCGTAACGTTGGTTACAATTGGTATCTGTATCTAGCTTGAAGGCGGAGATGAGTTTTATTCATTCAACTATTTGTTTACATGCACATTACCTACTCTGTAAATGTTACACTTTATTTTTCTTACTGATTTACATTGCTGGAAAAAGCCACGTGGCATCATTGAACTTGTGTGGAATGAAACGCCAGACAAATGTTTCACTGCATCTCGGTAAATGTGAGAATAATAACTCCAGAACAGCACAAATACAATAAACCCAGTCGGAGGAAAGACTGGATCGGCAAGTGTTTGTGTCCGGTGAAGCGAAACATCCTGAGGCGGAGTGAATCACGATTATCAGCGGACGATATCCAGCTTTAATCTTTTCCACATAAGGCAGGCGTCTTAATTCAAGCAAAACGCTGCACCGTCCAAAAAGTCTTAGGCACATCTATACACTGTAGCTGGGATGCCTAAGACTTACGCAAAGTACTGTATTTTTGAACGTGGAGCGGAGAAAGAGTTTGTATATCCGGCGATGAGCAAACGTTGTTGGGACTGGCAAGGATGGAGCGCCATGGGAGGAGTGTGTGACAGGGGGCAGAGAAGAAGTGCGATGGGCAGCGAAGGTTGGGGGGAAGGGGGGTGAGTGGCGTTGGTGCAGACACACCTAGCCCTGGGACACCAGGCAACGTCAGGCAAGGTCCGAACAATTGGTTTAGTGATCATGACAGAATATGTCTTCGGTGTTTCACAATCCCTCCTCACTCCGTCCCCCTTCCCCAAATATGATTCCACTCTCCGTGCACCCTTCCCACTTTTAATCCACAATAGAGACCCACATCCGTATCAAATTGATCATCATACATATATATGTCATGCAATTTGTGTGTTTCTTCATTTGCGGGCACCAGTACAGTGCAATACATTAAATTACTACAGTACTGTGCAAACGTCTAAACCGTTTACTGTGTGTGTACGTAGGTGTGTGTGTGTGTGTGTGTGTGTGTGTGTGTGTGTGTGTGTGTGTGTGTGTGTGTGTGTGTGTGTGTGTGTGTGTGTGTGTGAGTTGTGTGTGTGTAGTACTGTAGTAATTTGATGTGTATATGCCCAAGCCGGTACTGTAGATTGTTATAAAGAGTAGCGAGCAAAGAGGCTATCAGAATTTTTATTTCCCTGACCGGGAAAGCGGCTACAGACCTGGAACACGTTGCGCGGGTGACCGGCGAAGGCAGATAGTATCTAATATTGATGAACTCTTGAGTAGAAGGGGCAGTGAACTATCATCGTCGATCTAGTAAGTAGAAATAACTCACCTGGACTTTACGACTTCATGACTTTAGGAACCTGTGATATCCAAGTAGCCGTTCACTTCTCACTGTGGTCCTGGCAATGTGGGGGGGGGGGCTGTTCAATCTACGGACTGTGACACCCCCCCCCCCTCCCATGGTGGGAAGTCGGCTTCAGATATATTCCATGTTACACCGCGGGTAGATGAATTAGGAATCTGTTTAATTTTGTCACTAATCGGAGATACTGTGAGATTCTAGTCCTGTGTACAGTTCATGCAGATCCAATCACTTTTTTTTTGAGTAATGAAGCTGAACAGGGTGAGACAATAACAACGCTGGATAAAGATATAACAAGCCGACAAAAAAGGAGGAAAATCACAACGAAATAGACAAGGAAGTGAAGGGTCCACATTACCATACTCGGGAGCCATTGAATAATCTTATATCAGCGGAGTAGAAGGTCTCCCGGGCCTGGAGCTACGTGTTCCCAGGCTTTTGTACCTATGCCTATGCTTTCCCGATCTTTTCCAGAAAACAGCTCCGCTGTCAAATTTCCCTCAGTGAGACGCATTCAGTGATTCAGGATCGGTTTTATAAAGCGTCTCTAATGGACACAACCCGTACAGTTTCACCCACTTTTAATAACTCTCCTCGTTGGATAGAACCTGATAACGTTCATGCTTCAAAGCATTGCTAAATTTCGCAAAGACACGGCTCCAGAAAATAAAAAAAAGACAGGTGAATGTGTAATAACTGTCCGAACACATCTTCATTTACCCATCTTCAGGCCTTGAAATATCACAGCCGGGTAAGACGGTCTTACGCGTGTTACCACACGACACACCTGCCCACGGCATCACCTGCGGTCGAGATGAGGTTAAAAAAAGGACAACCTCCTCCCCTCATTCCGGATTGGCACTCGCATCTCCACAGCCCGAACATCGAATTTCCAAACATCCGTTAACATTATGATTGCAAGACGTCTCTGGAATCCCTGAAATAGTCACAGAGGTTTCGGGGCAACAGCTATATCAAGTCGCCGTCTGCGAAGTGGGGTAACCAGACCGTTAAACAGCAGTGGCTTCGGGATCCCAGAATCGCACGTCGGGGCGGAGCAGTGCAGCTGAACCAGCCGGACAGTGCGACATGCAGGGCGGAACTGGGGGTCACAATATTGGCGGTGCTCTACAGTAACAAACACAGGTTGTTCCACAGGGGAAGAGAAAGGGATAAAAACCGGCAAATGCAGAAAATAAAAGCATTGATTGGATCGCCAGTGAGCAAGTGTGAGGAATCATCCGCGATAGTAAAGTGGGGTGGACAATGATCTAACAAGGAAAACGCCGAACTCTATACTCATTCCTGCCTGTTTATGCCCCTAACTAAGTACTGTTCAACGTTGCTCTCGTATCTGCCGACATCAGCGCGTTCTCAATAACAGTGTGCCGCCCACATTATTTCTCCATAAAACTGGTCCCTTTCGTGTTAAACCGAAGCCCACTTACACTTGAATATAAAACGTGGCAATTGCTGATCCAGATGCATAAAATATTGACTGGACTGCATTTGCTGATTATGGACCCTTTCACTGCGGAAGAAGCCTGCAATTCATGAAGAATTAGTCAGGAGACATCAGTGATTTATGAGATCCTTCCGGAAAAGAGCGCCACCGGATATTTTATCGCGATTGTGAGTTGCTCCCTGAACTTGGTCTGGGTGACGGCGTAAAGAGCCGTGTTTGTGCAGCAGCTCAGAAGCTGCAGCATCGAGCCCAGTTCTCGCAGAGAATCAGGAGGAAGATTCACCGCAGAGGAAGCAGACAGCCGGTTCCACGCGGAATACACAGTGAACGGTGCCCACAGCAGAACAAAATTGCCAGAGATGATTAGCAGTAAAACAAGGGATTTCCTGCGGCTCTCCATCTCCGGGTCCCTGGCACCCTGTCCCTTGTCAGCAGACCGGATTCTCCTGCGCCCTCTGCTGGCGATTAAAACGTGTCGGACGGTTAAACCATTCGTCAGGAGAACCAGAAGGAATGGGATTACAGGAGTGAGAAGGTAACTTAAAAAATCGATGGCATTGAGACAGATAAAGACAAATAATACACCGTATCGAGACAAATAAATGGAGCAATTATCCATGCATAATGCCCTGCGAGCCGAAAATACCAGTACGTGTTTCTTAAACAACTGATCACAGTCACCATCCCCAGAACTACAGCCGCAGTTTTCCCGGTGCAATATTTTGTTTTCAGCTTCTGGCAACAAATGGCCACAAACCGGTCAAAGGTGAAAGTGACGGTGAACCAGACCGAACAATTGGTGGCGGCGTAAAGCAGGACGGCGTGGATTTTACACACTGGTGTGTCTATAGCCCAGAGGGACAAGTTTCACTGGCACGTAAGTGTACGGAATCTTGCTCAATATCAGGTCCAGGACAACGACCATAAGATCCGCCGCTGCCATGGCAACCAGGTAGAGAGTGACAACTCTGGAGAGACCGCACTTTCCTCTGGACAGGATTAAAATTGTCATCAGGTTCACTGCAAAGAGTATGAAAAAGATAATCAGTGGGCACGCATCCGGAAGGGGTCCAATGTTACATGAACATACAATTTATCCGATTTGTTCCCGGTTCCTTGTCGTGTTAGAAAATCCTCAGGAAGTCTATCGAAAAAAAAATCAATCATTAGAATCAGTCTTAAGTGAAGCCAATGAAAGATCAAACGCAATAGTTGCGGACGGATATCACCCAAAACAGCAGCGAATAATACAGATAACAACCACTGATAATTGGTAACTTTGTACAAGATGAGGGAAAAGATGTAAATGGGACATAAAATGCGAAATCTACAGACACTTAAATTTCATTAGATAACTTTCCTCAACACTGACTGTTCAGATCAAAGGCAGGCTCCCTCTCCTGATCACTGTACACTATTATGCAAAAGTCTTAGGCACATATATATAGTTGGGGATGTTGGGAATTATTGACAATTACAGAATGTAACCCTGGTGCTGCCCGCTCCATTCACTCTCTCACTCCACAACTAAAAAAAAATTCCAACTATGATGCCCGCTCCCCAACTCCATCCAACTCTCAGTCTACAACAGAGACCCATATCAGAATCAGGTTTATCAGCACCAGATTACGTTCACAAATCAGTTCCTTTTTTTTGCGCCAGTAGTACAGTGTAATAGACACAATCACTAGGGTACGGTCTCGGGCATCCTCGCTATATATACAATACTGTCACCGATCATCCTGACAGCAGTAGCTCCGTTCAATCCGCTCCGTGAGCGAGTGATTCCGAACAGCGGAATCGAACCAAGTCTCACCCGACCCATGAATAGACACAATCACTAGGGTACGGTCTCGGGCATCCTCGCTATATATACAATGCTGTCACCGATCATCCTGTCAGCAGTAGCTCCGTTCAATCCGCTCCGTGAGCGAGTGATTCCGAACAGCGGAACCGAACCAAGTCTCACCCGACCCATGAATGGATTGGAAGCCGCTTGACCTAAAGCTGGGAGAAACTGGTCGATTCTCTGGGACATGTTGAGCGGGAGATCTGACTTTGCTGCGGCGGATGTTAGCTCACAGGCCGAGAGTTAACTGGGCAAATCGTATTCCTTCGGAATCTTTCCTACAACGTTCTTTATCCCCATCAGATACTCCTGCCCTTATGAAAGAGATTTCCCTCCATTCCTTTGCATTTATTACATTCCCGATTAAGTTTTCCTTCCCCGCATTGACATCCGTCTTTTATCCCCAAAGAAACGCATCACTGTCTGAATGTCATGGCCTGTTTGTCATCTTCCAGTTTGCAGACTTTCTGAACAACCACCGGGTGGACAGTCAAATGTAAACGCAGACGGTAATAAAATAATCAGTTGAGGACGTTTTTGAATTGCAATCGGAGGAGCGAATCAGTTAGAGCGAGGACTACTCTAAATCACTGAGATCACAGTGAAATGCGGGGGCCGGTGAATTAAAAACAGGACAACAGTAAGGACATTGGCGTTTTATAATTGCCGAGTTCCAATTGCAGAATGACTTCTGATGCAGACATCGTTTGGAGGAGGATAGTCAGAGGAGAGAGAGCGTGTGATCGTGAGATTACTTTAACGCAAATGTAGTGGAAATTACGGACCCTTTCCTGTTTTTTAATAGAATTTAAATGAAATTCGACGAATAATTCCAAGCTTGGAACGGTATTGCACAATTCAGTCGATGCAGACAACTACATTGTCTGTTGTGCAATGTTATTCAGATCAATATTGTGTGAAATGAGCAGAGAATGAGAGAGTTGCAAATATTCACCATAATGTAACTTCGGTTCATGAGAAGACAGATAATGAGCCGTCTCTATTTTCATTGTAACACAATTCTGCGAAATCCTCAGAGTGACATTTAAAAAACATAGGATTAAAAAAAAATCACGTGAATGAACGTAAGAAAGGGCAGTGGAACATTTCGAAGCGATTGTCTGCGAGAATAATGCGTATTAGGAAGTCAAATTAAATTGCGTTGCAAACACACCGAGTTGAAGCAACTTGATTCAAAAGCCAATATTTC